>NC_073691.1:17140807-17415051 GCF_029784155.1 Uranotaenia lowii | reverse complement strand
CGGAACAAGCCGGACAATTGGCAACTGGGCAGGATAGAAATCTAGACAGGTTCTATTTGGAGTCCGATAGAATCGAGTTGGGTGAAAAAAAGAAGCGAAAACCACACATTCCAACAGAGGGAAAAGGCGAAGAATGGGAAAATAAAATCGATGAGCCACACAAAAAACCTCAACAACAGCCTTGGAATTCGGGATTTGAGAACTGGGGATAACTCAAACACACTCACTTACTCACTCGGGGAAACACGTGAGCCTGGTGCACGTATAGGATTTCCGAGGATTTTCCTTCACAGTATCCCTCATACTCATCCGGAGGAGATCGGTTCCAGAGAATCCCATCGACGGACAGTCGATGATGGCGAATCGGAGCTGGCGAGAGGAAAAAACAGTAGGTGGCTGGCAAGAAAATAATCCAAAATTGGCAAAACCGATGAGCATCGAAAAACGCTTAAGGCATCTCCGACAATCGTTAACTTTCTTGGTGGTTTACTTTTTAATAGGAATGTCAAAATTTGAAAAAATAATAAAACATCACAATTTCAAAAACTTTTTAAATTTGAAATTTTGTAACCTGAACTGAAGTTTATGTATTTTTGAAAAATTAGAATTGTTCCTATAAATTTTATAATTTCTAAAAAATACTTCGAGTTGGATTACCCAAAGAGGCCTCCATTTCCCTATCCATTTTTTTTAAATTTACCATCCTGATACGCTGTGCTCGAGTGTTGTTCCATCAGCGGCAGGATCAGGATGATCAGATAACGAGCTAAGCTCGAAAAGCACCAGAGAAAGAAAAAATAAACATCACCCAACAAAGGTAAAATCGAACACTACACGGTCATTGTTCGTGTTTTGAGTTCTTGTTAAACCACACGTGTTATCCTCTCGGAGGGTAGCGGAAGAAGCAGAAAAAAGGGCCTCAGTATCCGGACGCTTTCTTTGGAAACTTCCGATTCCTGTGGTTAAACGACTGTCCTCGAGCCCTTCGCGATAAAGGTGAAAAATGTAAGGGAATTTATGAATTTTTTTTGTTAACTGGAAAAGAAAAATACTCATATTGGTGATCCTTTTAAACAATTACTAACTTTAAAAAATAATTATAATTTTGTTTCAAATGTCATTTGACAGACGAATGTCAAAAATTTGACCATTTTTGAGTGTGTGTGTGATTTTTTTTCAATTTTGTCATTTTATGTAATTTATTTGTAATTTGGTCACATTGGAAATTTTAGTCCTTTTTTTCATTTCTATCATTTTCGTTATTTTTCGTCATTTTTGGCAGTATTGTCATTTTTGTCATTTTTGTCATTTTTGTCATTTTTGTCATTTTTGTCATTTTTGTCATTTTTGTCATTTTTGTCATTTTTGTCATTTTTGTCATTTTTGTCATTTTTGTCATTTTTGTCATTTTTGTCATTTTTGTCATTTTTGTCATTTTTGTCATTTTTGTCATTTTTGTCATTTTTGTCATTTTTGTCATTTTTGTCATTTTTGTCATTTTTGTAATTTTTCAGACGATATTTGAAACAGAAATACGGTTAGGTGAAAAAAAGTGATACATTCGAAATAATAAAGTATCTTCAGGTGAAATATGAACCCAACAGCGATGGCTTGAGCACGTGACGACAAAACTGGCGTCGAGATAAGTTCAAAACTTGCAAAGGAGCGAATGAAAAAAAAGACACCGAGTCTGAAACCGTTGAGGGATTTCGAGAAGAGAGCAAGCAAAGTGGCCTGCTTTGTCGGAGATTTTTTTTCCTTGTCGCAGCAACAGAAAACGATGTGGCAATGTTAAAGGTGGGAAAAGCACACTATTAGCAAACAATGGCGGCTGAAAAAGCGCAGCAGGTAAGGCAAATTTATACCAGGGGTTTCAGGGTGTTTTTTTTATGTAGGTAGCATTTCATTCATTCATTCCTTTCATTCGGGATTCGGGATTTAGTATTCAGCAAATTTTTTCCCGAATAAAAAATGACACCGCCGACCCAAACCCAAGCAGCAGAAATCATAATAGCGAAGGTGTGAAAGCGGGAAAATAAACAAGATTTTCCAGTCCCAACCCAAAGCAAAAAGGTCCAACTTTTGGCAGGCAGGTTTGACACGATGGGAAAATCACTTTATTCATGATGGTTGTTGTTGTTGTTGTTGTTACTTTTCTTCTTACTTCTTCCGGTAGAACGACGTTACTTTCATTCTTGTGATATTGCCTTTTTTAGGAGAAAGAAAAAACTTTTTTTTATTAGGGATAGGTGATGATTTCGACATGGGATTGAGTCCGATTCTTACATATGTTTGTTATTACCTATTCAAATTTAAGAAATAATAAATATGTCATTTATCCAAGTCCGGATTATGCAAGAAATTTTATGATTGTTCTATTTTATGGATGATTTTACGCATTGCCCATTTGACATAAAACATTCCATTTCCCGATAGAAAAATTTGAAAATTTATGTACATTGAACTTTTTGCGTTTTCTCAAATGATAAATCAAAAAGTGTTGAATATGTTTTGCTCTTCAATACAAATTTCGCTTAAAAGAAATGAAGAGAGAAACAAACACTAAAGCAGAGTTGCCAACTTTTTTTTCAAAAATCAGGGAATTGGTGAAATAAAAATCAGGCTAAATGAGGCTACGTTAAAGTAACGAGAATTTCGTCCAAAGAGATGATCTTTTTTTGGTCATCCCTCAACATTTTCACTCTAATATGTGTTGTTGTAAGCCTACTTGGTTGCATAATTCTATAAATCCACTGAATCAAAGCAATCGAAGATTATCTTTTATTTCCTTTTTTAAATAACAATTAAAGGGAATCTTTCGATTGCTTTAATTTAGTCACATTTTCACTTTTTCACTTCAGCAATGGTACCTAATCCAGTTCCTTACTATCCATTTTTCATCACCTTCGCAAAAATCAGGTAAAATTAGGCATATTTTCAAAAATCAGGCAAATCCTGAAAAATCAGGCACATTAGCATCTCTGCACTGAAGATGAGAAAAAAGAAAAAAGAGAGAGAAAAAACAAACAGTAAGAAAAGAGAAAAAAGTTCTCTTTATCTTCTCTTTCCATCTCGATCTCATATTCAGTTTTCGTTCCTCTCTTTGTTTCTCGACGGTGACAAAAATGACAAAAATGACCAAAAATGACAAAAATGACAAAAATGACAAAAATGACCAAAAATGACAAAAATGACAAAAATGACAAAAATGACAAAAATGACAAAAATGACAAAAATGACAAAAATGACAAAAATGACAAAAATGACAAAAATGACAAAAATGACAAAAATGACAAAAATGACAAAAATGACAAAAATGACAAAAATGACAAAAATGACAAAAATGACAAAAATGACAAAAATGACAAAAATGACAAAAATGACAAAAATGACAAAAATGACAAAAATGACAAAAATGACAAAAATGACAAAAATGACAAAAATGACAAAAATGACAAAAATGACAAAAATGACAAAAATGACAAAAATGACAAAAATGACAAAAATGACAAAAATGACAAAAATGACAAAAATGACAAAAATGACAAAAATGACAAAAATGACAAAAATGACAAAAATGACAAAAATGACAAAAATGACAAAAATGACAAAAATGACAAAAATGACAAAAATGACAAAAATGACAAAAATGACAAAAATGACAAAAATGACAAAAATGACAAAAATGACAAAAATGACAAAAATGACAAAAATGACAAAAATGACAAAAATGACAAAAATGACAAAAATGACAAAAATGACAAAAATGACAAAAATGACAAAAATGACAAAAATGACAAAAATGACAAAAATGACAAAAATGACAAAAATGACAAAAATGACAAAAATGACAAAAATGACAAAAATGACAAAAATGACAAAAATGACAAAAATGACAAAAATGACAAAAATGACAAAAATGACAAAAATGACAAAAATGACAAAAATGACAAAAATGACAAAAATGACAAAAATGACAAAAATGACAAAAATGACAAAAATGACAAAAATGACAAAAATGACAAAAATGACAAAAATGACAAAAATGACAAAAATGACAAAAATGACAAAAATGACAAAAATGACAAAAATGACAAAAATGACAAAAATGACAAAAATGACAAAAATGACAAAAATGACAAAAATGACAAAAATGACAAAAATGACAAAAATGACAAAAATGACAAAAATGACAAAAATGACAAAAATGACAAAAATGACAAAAATGACAAAAATGACAAAAATGACAAAAATGACAAAAATGACAAAAATGACAAAAATGACAAAAATGACAAAAATGACAAAAATGACAAAAATGACAAAAATGACAAAAATGACAAAAATGACAAAAATGACAAAAATGACAAAAATGACAAAAATGACAAAAATGACAAAAATGACAAAAATGACAAAAATGACAAAAATGACAAAAATGACAAAAATGACAAAAATGACAAAAATGACAAAAATGACAAAAATGACAAAAATGACAAAAATGACAAAAATGACAAAAATGACAAAAATGACAAAAATGACAAAAATGACAAAAATGACAAAAATGACAAAAATGAAAAAAATGACAAAAATGACAAAAATGACAAAAATGACAAAAATGACAAAAATGACAAAAATGACAAAAATGACAAAAATGACAAAAATGACAAAAATGACAAAAATGACAAAAATGACAAAAATGACAAAAATGACAAAAATGACAAAAATGACAAAAATGACAAAAATGACAAAAATGACAAAAATGACAAAAATGACCAAAATGACAAAAATGACAAAAATGACAAAAATGACAAAAATGACAAAAATGACAAAAATGACAAAAATGACAAAAATGACAAAAATGACAAAAATGACAAAAATGACAAAAATGACAAAAATGACAAAAATGACAAAAATGACAAAAATGACAAAAATGACAAAAATGACAAAAATGACAAAAATGACAAAAATGACAAAAATGACAAAAATGACAAAAATGACAAAAATGACAAAAATGACAAAAATGACAAAAATGACAAAAATGACAAAAATGACAAAAATGACAAAAATGACAAAAATGACAAAAATGACAAAAATGACAAAAATGACAAAAATGACAAAAATGACAAAAATGACAAAAATGACAAAAATGACAAAAATGACAAAAATGACAAAAATGACAAAAATGACAAAAATGACAAAAATGACAAAAATGACAAAAATGACAAAAATGACAAAAATGACAAAAATGACAAAAATGACAAAAATGACAAAAATGACAAAAATGACAAAAATGACAAAAATGACAAAAACGACAAAAATGACAAAAATGACAAAAATGACAAAAATGACAAAAATGACAAAAATGACAAAAATGACAAAAATGACAAAAATGACAAAAATGACAAAAATGACAAAAATGACAAAAATGACAAAAATGACAAAAATGACAAAAATGACAAAAATGACAAAAATGACAAAAATGACAAAAATGACAAAAATGACAAAAATGACAAAAATGACAAAAATGACAAAAATGACAAAAATGACAAAAATGACAAAAATGACAAAAATGACAAAAATGACAAAAATGACAAAAATGACAAAAATGACAAAAATGACAAAAATGACAAAAATGACAAAAATGACAAAAATGACAAAAATGACAAAAATGACAAAAATGACAAAAATGACAAAAATGACAAAAATGACAAAATGACAAAAATGACAAAATAACAAAAATGACAAAAATGACAAAAATGACAAAAATGACAAAAATGACAAAAATGACAAAAATGACAAAAATGACAAAAATGACAAAAATGACAAAAATGACAAAAATGACAAAAATGACAAAAATGACAAAAATGACTAAAATGACAAAAATGACAAAAATGACAAAAATGACAAAAATGACAAAAATGACAAAAATGACAAAAATGACAAAAATGACAAAATGACAAAAATGACAAAAATGACAAAAATGACAAAAATGACAAAAATGACAAAAATGACAAAAATGACAAAAATGACAAAAATGACAAAAATGACAAAAATGACAAAAATGACAAAAATGACAAAAATGACAAAAATGACAAAAATGACAAAAATGACAAAAATGACAAAAATGACAAAAATGACAAAAATGACAAAAATGACAAAAATGACAAAAATGACAAAAATGACAAAAATGACAAAAATGACAAAAATGACAAAAATGACAAAAATGACAAAAATGACAAAAATGACAAAAATGACAAAAATGACAAAAATGACAAAATGACAAAAATGACAAAAATGACAAAAATGACAAAAATGACAAAAATTACAAAAATTACAAAAATGACAAAAATGACAAAAATGACAAAAATGACAAAAATGACAAAAATGACAAAAATGACAAAAATGACAAAAATGACAAAAATGACAAAAATGACAAAAATGACAAAAATGACAAAAATGACAAAAATGACAAAAATGACAAAAATGACAAAAATGACAAAAATGACAAAAATGACAAAAATGACAAAAATGACAAAAATGACAAAAATCACAAAAATCACAAAAATCACAAAAATGACAAAAATGACAAAAATGACAAAAATGACAAAAATGACAAAAATGACAAAAATGACAAAAATGACAAAAATGACAAAAATGACAAAAATGACAAAAATGACAAAAATGACAAAAATGACAAAAATGACAAAAATGACAAAAATTACAAAAATGACAAAAATGGCAAAAATGACAAAAATGACAAAAATGACAAAAATGACAAAAATGACAAAAATGACAAAAATGACAAAAATGACAAAAATGACAAAAATGACAAAAATGACAAAAATCACAAAAATCACAAAAATCACAAAAATCACAAAAATGACAAAAATGACAAAAATGACAAAAATGATAAAAATGACAAAAATGACAAAAATGACAAAAATGACAAAAATGACAAAAATGACAAAAATGACAAAAATTACAAAAATGACAAAAATGGCAAAAATGACAAAAATGACAAAAATGACAAAAATGACAAAAATGACAAAAATGACAAAAATGACAAAAATGACAAAAATGACAAAAATGACAAAAATGACAAAAATGACAAAAATGACAAAAATGACAAAAATGACAAAAATGACAAAAATGACAAAAATGACAAAAATGACAAAAATGACAAAAATGACAAAAATGACAAAAATGACAAAAATGACAAAAATGACAAAAATGACAAAAATGACAAAAATGACAAAAATGACAAAAATGACAAAAATGACAAAAATGACAAAAATGACAAAATGACAAAAATGACAAAAATGACAAAAATGACAAAAATGACAAAAATGACAAAAATGACAAAAATGACAAAAATGACAAAAATGACAAAAATGACAAAAATGACAAAAATGACAAAAATGACAAAAATGACAAAAATGACAAAAATGACAAAAATGACAAAAATGACAAAAATGACAAAAATGACAAAAATGACAAAAATGACAAAAATGACAAAAATGACAAAAATGACAAAAATGACAAAAATGACAAAAATGACAAAAATGACAAAAATGACAAAAATGACAAAAATGACAAAAATGACAAAAATGACAAAAATGACAAAAATGACAAAAATGACAAAAATGACAAAAATAACAAAAATGACAAAAATGACAAAAATGACAAAAATGACAAAAATGACAAAAATGACAAAAATGACAAAAATGACAAAAATGACAAAAATGACAAAAATGACAAAAATGACAAAAATGACAAAAATGACAAAAATGACAAAAATGACAAAAATGACAAAAATGACAAAAACGACAAAAATGACAAAAATGACAAAAATGACAAAAATGACAAAAATGACAAAAATGACAAAAATGACAAAAATGACAAAAATGACAAAAATGACAAAAATGACAAAAATGACAAAAATGACAAAAATGACAAAAATGACAAAAATGACAAAAATGACAAAAATGACAAAAATGACAAAAATGACAAAAATGACAAAAATGACAAAAATGACAAAAATGACAAAAATGACAAAAATGACAAAAATGACAAAAATCACAAAAATGACAAAAATGACAAAAATGACAAAAATAACAAAAATGACAAAAATGACAAAAATGACAAAAATGACAAAAATGACAAAAATGACAAAAATGACAAAAATGACAAAAATGACAAAAATGACAAAAATGACAAAAATGACAAAAATGACAAAAATGACAAAAATGACAAAAATGACAAAAATGACAAAAATGACAAAAATGACAAAAATGACAAAAATGACAAAAATGACAAAAATGACAAAAATGACAAAAATGACAAAAATGACAAAAATGACAAAAATGACAAAAATGACAAAAATGACAAAAATGACAAAAATGACAAAAATGACAAAAATGACAAAAATGACAAAAATGACAAAAATGACAAAAATGACAAAAATGACAAAAATGACAAAAATGACAAAAATGACAAAAATGACAAAAATGACAAAAATGACAAAAATGACAAAAATGACAAAAATGACAAAAATGACAAAAATGACAAAAATGACAAAAATGACAAAAATGACAAAAATGACAAAAATGACAAAAATGACAAAAATGACAAAAATGACAAAAATGACAAAAATGACAAAAATGACAAAAATGACAAAAATGACAAAAATGACAAAAATGACAAAAATGACAAAAATGACAAAAATGACAAAAATGACAAAAATGACAAAAATGACAAAAATGACAAAAATGACAAAAATGACAAAAATGACAAAAATGACAAAAATGACAAAAATGACAAAAATGACAAAAATGACAAAAATGACAAAAATGACAAAAATGACAAAAATGACAAAATGACAAAAATGACAAAAATGACAAAAATGACAAAAATGACAAAAATGACAAAAATGACAAAAATGACAAAAATGACAAAAATGACAAAAATGACAAAAATGACAAAAATTACAAAAATTACAAAAATTACAAAAATTACAAAAATGACAAAAATGACAAAAATGACAAAAATGACAAAAATGACAAAAATGACAAAAATGACAAAAATGACAAAAATGACAAAAATGACAAAAATGACAAAAATGACAAAAATGACAAAAATGACAAAAATGACAAAAATCACAAAAATCACAAAAATCACAAAAATCACAAAAATACAAAAATGACAAAAATGACAAAAATGACAAAAATGACAAAAATGACAAAAATGACAAAAATGACAAAAATGACAAAAATGACAAAAATGACAAAAATGACAAAAATGACAAAAATGACAAAAATGACAAAAATGACAAAAATGACAAAAATGACAAAAATGACAAAAATTACAAAAATGACAAAAATGGCAAAAATGACAAAAATGACAAAAATGACAAAAATGACAAAAATGACAAAAATGACAAAAATGACAAAAATGACAAAAATGACAAAAATGACAAAAATGACAAAAATGACAAAAATGACAAAAATGACAAAAATGACAAAAATGACAAAAATGACAAAAATGACAAAAATGACAAAAATGACAAAAATGACAAAAATGACAAAAATGACAAAAATGACAAAAATGACAAAAATGACAAAAATGACAAAAATGACAAAAATGACAAAAATGACAAAAATGACAAAAATGACAAAAATGACAAAAATGACAAAAATGACAAAAATGACAAAAATGACAAAAATGACAAAAATGACAAAAATGACAAAAATGACAAAAATGACAAAAATGACAAAAATGACAAAAATGACAAAAATGACAAAAATGACAAAAATGACAAAAATGACAAAAATGACAAAAATGACAAAAATGACAAAAATGACAAAAATGACAAAAATGACAAAAATGACAAAAATGACAAAAATGACAAAAATGACAAAAATGACAAAAATGACAAAAATGACAAAAATGACAAAAATGACAAAAATGACAAAAATGACAAAAATGACAAAAATGACAAAAATGACAAAAATGACAAAAATGACAAAAATGACAAAAATGACAAAAATGACAAAAATGACAAAAATGACAAAAATGACAAAAATGACAAAAATGACAAAAATGACAAAAATGACAAAAATGACAAAAATGACAAAAATGACAAAAATGACAAAAATGACAAAAATGACAAAAATGACAAAAATGACAAAAATGACAAAAATGACAAAAATGACAAAAATGACAAAAATGACAAAAATGACAAAAATGACAAAAATGACAAAAATGACAAAAATGACAAAAATGACAAAAATGACAAAAATGACAAAAATGACAAAAATGACAAAAATGACAAAAATGACAAAAATGACCAAAATGACCAAAATGACAAAAATGACAAAAATGACAAAAATGACAAAAATGACAAAAATGACAAAAATGACAAAAATGACAAAAATGACAAAAATGACAAAAATGACAAAAATGACACAAATGTTGAAAATAACAAAAATTACAAAAATTACAAGAATTACAAAAATTACAAAAAATACAAAAAATATATAAATTATATAAATTACAAAAATTACAAAAATGACAAAAATGACAAAAATGACAAAAATGACAAAAATGACAAAAATGACAAAAATGACAAAAATGACAAAAATGACAAAAATGACAAAAATGACAAAAATGACAAAAATGACAAAAATGACAAAAATGACAAAAATGACAAAAATGACAAAAATGACAAAAATGACAAAAATGACAAAAATGACAAAAATGACAAAAATGACAAAAATGACAAAAATGACAAAAATGACAAAAATGACAAAAATGACAAAAATGACAAAAATGACAAAAATGACAAAAATGACAAAAATGACAAAAATGACAAAAATGACAAAAATGACAAAAATGACAAAAATGACAAAAATGACAAAAATGACAAAAATGACAAAAATGACAAAAATGACAAAAATGACAAAAATGACAAAAATGACAAAAATTACAAAAATTATAGAAATTACTAAAATTACAAAAATGACAAAAATTACAAAATTAATAAAAATTACAAAAATTACAAAAATTACAAAAGTAACTAAAATTACAAAAAACACAAAAATTACAAAAATGACAAAAATCACAAAGATTACAAAACTGCAAAAATATTACATGAACTTTGTTTTTAAATGATTAATGTTCCAAATATATGACATATAAGTCTTTTTGATCGTTTTTTTTCCATCATTTTATTATTTAAGTCCATCGAATTGATGATGGCATTTCTTATAACGTCACCAGTTTTCCCACAAAGTCGATTCTCGGCCAATAAATGTTTTCAGATAACATTAGATTATCGTTCTAAACTTTTTCACCTCATTTAGCTTACATAAAATTTGACTTTCCCAGTTTTATGTGAATTCCCACCCCACCCCTTAGCAAGATTGCTGAAATAACAGAAAAAGCTCTAACTTTACAGAACTTTGAAAAAACATTCATCACAGAATCTGTAGCACAGATCACAGAATTTTAGAAAAAAAATATAGATTTTTGAAAGGAAACTTCCAAGTTTTTACTTTGGGTTTTGGGTTGACAAAAAATAATATAATGACAATAATTTTTTTCTCCTTTGAATCAACCGTAAGAGATTGTAAGAAAAATCAACTTCTTTTTCTGGGATTTTTTAATCATTCATTTGGATGATTCATCTCTAATCAGTAACAAAAACAAACCTTTTTTCCTGGCCCTCAACGTAAAATGTTATAAAGAGAATCAATTGAGAAATCTTTCAGCAATTACCACTATCAGAGAATGATTTCTTGTGATAATTTCCGAGTTACCTACCAAAATTTATGATTTTTTTTTCTTGGGAGCCTTTTGTGTTTCTTGCCATGAAGCGATGTCTTTAATGTATCAACCTCAGCTCGTTATGTTAGTCTTTTCAGCAATTTCCACGCCCGGAAACCGGGTTAAATATAACTTTTCTTCGATTTGTTTCTGTCCTTTTTTGGCGGTCCCACGTGTTATTTTTGGCTCGTCAACACATAAAATGTTACATAATGAAACCTACTAACTAATGGACTTCAGCTGAATAGAAGTAGGAGCATGTTTTAACCTTTGGTGGTGGGACAAACCCGTATGTAACTCCTATGTATGGTAGTCGTGTCGTGGATGAGTTTTGTTTTTCTTTTTGCCACCCTGGTTAGCTGTAGTATTTAATCGTGCAGAGAACTAGTCCGGTAGTAATATGGTCCAAATGGTAGAGCACATACGTGTGGGCGGAAGACGACGACGGAAGCAGCTGAGGACTTCCGGGTCCGGAAGTTTGCTTTTAATGCCCACTCTGTTCACGGTAGTTTTTTCCTTCCTATGTACGGCCCATGGTTGGTTCTGTTCTGTTTGTTTTTCGGTCTTTATTTTGGCTGCGGTCGGCTGTTGAAAATCAATATTTTGTCTAAGCTATTTTAAGCTGGCCAGCGTCGAGGTCACCGAATTTTAAATTCTTTAATCTGAAACGGCGTGAAATTTCGTTAGATTTCTATTAGGTGAACAAGCTAAGATAGTTTCACAATATATGTAAGCTGAAACAAACTGAAAACAACTTACATTGTCAGCTTTAACAGTTGAAGTTTCTAGTTCCAGAATCGATTCTCGATAGTAAAAAGCCTATCGATTTCGTTCAAAGTTTTACTGCTACCCTAAAGACGCTTGGAATCGAACGATTCAATCCACACATAACAATGCAGATCGGTTTCTTCCGGTTTTCCCTCGGCGAGCAATCTAGAAAACAAACGGCACTAGTTTTTCCTTTGATGGGTCAGAATTTATCTTTCTCGTGCTCTTGGCATGTTTCCAACTGCAGGTTCCTAGCCAGGAAGAAATAGCCTACTACATATGTTCAAGAATTGTGTTTCCCTTCTAGTACCTCCTAGCCCAAAAGAAAAGGTCCATTCAAGAGAAGACTCCGTATGAGGAAAACTTTTTCAAGGCTTACTTGGTACCTACAAACATGATGCAACAATAATGCCTACCCAGTCAACAGAATTGAAGAATTCGTAAAGTTAACGCTGGTAAGAAAACATATGATTTAACCTTGCTTAAAACAATTGCTTCGTGTGTTCGCGAAGAATTTCCTCCGCGTGGTTCGGTCGGGGTTTTTCCTCCCCCGAAACGGAAGGCGCTCTCGTATTTTGCTCGTTGGTTTTTTGTTTTCCTTTTTATCGACCAAGAGAGTATCGAAATGGAGCAACCTTTCGGAATGGGGGGATACCAACCTATATTAAGAGAAAAGTGCGCTCCATCGGTTCGCTTGGCATTTTCTTGATAACTGAAACCGAGGAGCCAGACTAGGGCGACTTGTAAACGATGGGTATGGGTATGGAAACTGACGAAAAAGAGGAGCAGCTGATTGTGGGCGGCTGCGCAGCAGCCAATACGTTCCTTCTTCCCCTTATTGTGTTTCTACGTTAGTTTGTTTTCAGCAATTGTAATATTTTAAAGGTGATCTGTTGTCTAAAACACTTTAAATGTTATTGAGCTAATATGAAATACTAAAAGAAGAAGATCAAATGGTACAATTGCAATTTTCCAAGAAAAAGCTCAATAAAGAAATCTAAAGATGGAGGTAGATACGTATTAACGAACGAATTATAAAAAAAGAAATATGAGAAAAATAGTAAAGGACTGAATTCGAAAAAAAATCAACACTTTCATTTTGGAAGAAAAAAAATTTGATCGGATTGATGAAAATTGAGGAAATTTTTAGCGATACTACCTAGTAATGTAATGTTAACAAGTGGAAGTTCTTGTGGCGATCTGTAAAGTAGGTTTTAAGATAGCGTATAATGAATAAATGCATTGACAAAATTTTTCGGACAGGATCGTGATAAAGCTAGGAAAGTTCCATTGAGAGACTCCTGAATCAACTATGCGACCAAAATTTATGTGGTAAATCGTTTTAGCAGTCCTAGAAGATCTAACAGTGAGCTAAAATTTGAACTAAAGTACGAATGAGTATTTTAATAAAGGTATGGAAAGTGAGAGGTTTAACAAAACGAGAATTTTTCTATCTGATTCGCCCAACAAACAATAAAAAAACTCACCAAACATCGTGTCTTATGTTAAAAAACTATCCACCGATAAAATAAACATAATACGGGGGTTAAATCGTGTTTAAAAGGGTAGACCCGTTAGCGGGATGAAATTTTGGAAAATTTTCGGAAGGAAATCGATACGTACTTTTTAAAGGGCGAATCTCCTGTCAGAAATTTTTCATTGAAATGCCTTTCCTGAATGTACCGGATAAGAACGAGAAGAAAAATTAGAAATTTTATGCATCATTTTTGACATAAAATTATACTGGAGAAAGGCATAAACGCTTGGGAACATAACTTTTTTGACATAATATAAGGTATATCATTGATGATGTAAATTTATGCCAAATTGGACGCTCGGACCATCGCTCACACTCAAAGAAAACGTCGATAAAGATTCAAGAAAAAAGTTTGTAAATTCTCTCTTTTTCTCTTTTCCTACCCTATCATTTTCACTTCATTATATTTTGAATTTCAGTGCTTCGCTTATATTTTGAAAACGAAAGACACTACCCAAATAACCAAAAGTCACATAGCTACTTAATCTTGTACGTTTTAAGTTCACATTCCGCTGAGTAAAAGGTACACGAGAGAAAAAAATCATTTTTCCTTAAGTGATTCATTTGGACTTCTGAAAGAACTTAAAATGTCTAAAAAAGTAGCATATAACTTATTTGTGCGTTCTAAGTACCTTAAAAAGTCCGGATATCAACTATTTGATTCCATGCGGAACTTCTTACGAGCTGTTTGGTTCCATGCGGAACTTCTTACGAACTTTTTGGTTCCATGCAGAACTTCTATGGAACTTCAATGCAAATTGAGTTGTGTCAAAATTTTCGAATGGTTTGTTTACATTCTCTTAAATAATTTTTCAAAGGCGTTCTCAATTTGTGAACCAAAATGGATTATTTACTAAAAATAAGAAAGAATGGTGTGTTTTATTACCGTCGCCGGCTATTGGAACAAAAATGGAATGAGGAAAGAACATTACATAAGTAAGTACATAAGAAAATAATAGTAGGAGAATATTTTACTAATTAAAAGTTAAATTTCAGCAACAGCTTTCCTTGAACCAAAGTTGTCAAACACAAACCCTTTAGTTTTGGAACATCAAAGAACCTTTCTTAATTGGTGACAGTTCGATTTATCATGTTCATTCAGAAGTTTTTCCAAAAAAAGTTGCTTTATCCCTTCGTCGATGATGAATTGGACAAAATGGGTGGAGGGAGAAACATAAATAAAGTCAAAATTATTTGGGAAATGCATATTTATCAGCGATTGTATATTATTAGGTTATAAATTTTAGTTACATATAACTATTCACTATCAGATTACATTTTATAGTTTTTACGTTTTCCGCATTAGTAGAAACATAGTAATTCCGATTCTTCTTATTTCCCTTTTCAATGAAAGTAACTCTCACAGCAACATCCAGCAACAGCAACATCTAGCACCTAGTACATTCTAACAAACATCAAAGGAAGATTATTTCGACGGGAAGTTCATCGATGGACACTTAGGAAATGTGGGTCGATTGAGCTCATAATTTTTCCAATGAATGCGAGGATTAGCCGTGAAAATAAAACAATTCTGATAATTTTCTTAAATTTTGTTTTCTGGTTTCAGCCAATCTAAAATGTACATGAAATGAGTTTTAATTTTGGAAAATATTTAAAAACTAGAAACAAATTACAACTTCCTCCTGTAGTATCTGATTCTGCAGGTTTTTTTTTAAATTGTATTGTATTGTAACAGAAATTGCAGCGGCTTGTTCACGGCACACATATTCAGGTATATTCCTTTTTTGAACTGCAAATAAACATTATACAATGAGATACATATGTCACAAAATAGAATTCAGTTCGTGCACTTACGTTCAAATTTAAATGTTGCGGATTCGACTTACACGGAGATTATCTATTCATGGTGTGCAAAATTGAAGGGAAAGATAATTTATTTCGTACGGCAGCCCTCGTTTCACAACTTCTGTTTATACTTTTTGAAGCTGATTGTTTACTATTTTTCATCCCACAAACTATTAAAAGGACAACCCGTAAATTATTTCAAATAGATGTTTTAAATACCATTGAATCAGAAAACAGCTATGGTTCAAAGGTAACGTGCTCAGCTTTCATTCCAAAGGTTCAGGTTCAAATCTCCATGCAGGAAAATTTTTTAAGTAAGTTTAAAATTGAAAATAGAAACAAATATAAAAATAGAAAAATAGAAACAAATATAAATAATAATAAAGATTGAGGCAAATCAGAACTCAAAGCAAAAACCGACTTTAGAACGCTTTATTTTTGCAAGATTTTTTTTGCAAAGTTTCATTTGAAGCTGAATAGCCTTCTACTCAGCTTTGTTTATGGAACTTGAAAGTATCAATATCTCCGTTGATAAATATGGACGAAGGCGGGGGTTAAACGCCTCTGTTCTGGAACGAACCACCTAACATTAGACGAATTGACCCAGTAGCAAAATGGCGATGCTGCGCGCATTAACGGCGGTAATGCGCGCCAAAATCATCGGCTTTTCCTCGGCAACGAAGAGGGTTTTCCGAAGGGTCCAGCCAAAGGCGGGACTTAGATCAGCCTCTTTTCCAAGCCAACCACCATCAAAGACGGACCACGGTAACGAGTCAGCGGCCCTTGGGGCCAGTGTCAGAGGCCTCTATGGCCATTGTCAGAGGTCCAAAAGGGACCACAGTTTGTGTCGTATAACTATTCCGACACAAACTAAGATTAAGTTTCGGTCAAAATACAGTCCACTTTGTTAATGTTTTATGAAATGAGTGAGTGAGTTTATTCTACAAAGAAAGGTCTGATGCTATCGATTCAAGCCATCAGGGGCGATCCTGAACAGCCTCAACCGAAGACGACGATAATTCCACCTACGAGAATGAACAGCATTTGGAGGATACATATGATGCTGGCCTCTGAAATACAAACCATTCTCAGGTGGGTAATAATTCTTCATCGTCCTCAGTTAAGAGTGGAACAACCCGGCTCCGAAAATACACAGAAGGCTCATCTCTCGCTGGACCTTGGGTGGTTTTCATCCGCCCTAAAAAGGATGGTAAGCAACTAAATGTAGTTTAGATAACCAAGGATCTGGCGAGGTGGCCCTCTGTATCTAGTTTTACAAAAGTACGTCAGAACAATCTGAGCGTTGTTGTGGCTGTCCGGAAAGCCGCTAATGAAATTGTTGCCAGCAATTTCATTAACCTTGAGTACCATGTTCACATCCCATCTCTGGCCGTAGAGATCGAGGGCGTGATCATAGAGATGAGTCTCAAGGAGGAATACATTCAATCCAACTGCGTTGATAAGTTCAAGAGCCTTAATTTGACTTTTGTTGAAATTTTTGATTGTCGCCAACTCAGAACTACCACCGTCGTTAATGGACATAAAAAATACACTCCTTCAGCTTCAATTCGTGTTACCTTCGCAGGTACCGCCTTCCCTCACTACGTCTTGATTGACGGAGTTTTGAGGCTTCCTGTGCGGCTCTTTGCAAAAATTGAATTAAATTGGGGCATACAGCTTCCCATTGTTGCAGCAAGTAGCGTTCCACCGATCAGGATAGTACAGTTATTTTCGTTGAAAACTCCCGGAAACGGGCACAACCTGCTCCTAAGACCTCCAATATTCCAAAAAAGTACCTTCAGCTAGTTCTACAATAAATAATAGACAAAAACCATCAAGATCGGGAAATGCCAAAATAGGCTCTCCTGGATTCCCCATAAAATTTGTATCCCAGAGTAAACTCCGAAAGCAAACTCGACGACCTCACCGAAAGTTCCAAGGCAGCGGGTCTCAAAGTCAATGTCGGAAAGACCAAGTCGATGGAGATCAACACAGGAAATCCCTCCAGTTTCATGGTAGCTGGGCAACAAGTTGAGAAAGTGGAGTGCTTCCAGTATCTTGGTAGCCAGATAACGCCTGATGGTGGTACCAGGAAAGACATCGAAACCCTGATCAGAAAGGCCCGATTTGCGTTTGCGAGTCTCCGAAACATCTGGCGGTCACGCCAGATCTCTCTACGAACGAAAATCCGAACTTCAACTCAAACGTCAAATCCGTATTGCTGTACGGGTGCGAAACTTGGTGCATATATGCGGTAACGACGCGAAAACTGCAAGTATTTGTAAACTGCTGCCTGCGGAATATCATACGCGCTTGGTGGCCTGGCAACTGGATCTCGAATAAGGAACTACATCGCCGGTGTCATCAAAGGGCGCTAGAAATCGAGATTCGTGAACGTAAGTGGAGGTGGATTGGGCACACGCTGCGGAAAGATGAAAAAGAAATTTGCAGAGAGGCACTAGATTGGAATCCAGAAGGACATCGAAGAAGAGGCAGACCCAGAAACTCGTGGCGACGAAGCCTAGCCGCTGAAATCCGAAATGTCGACGAGAATCTTGAGTGGGACCAGGTGAAGACGCTGGCTCCGGATCGTCAACAGTGGAGGTCTTTTACCACGGCCCTATGCACCGGAGGATCGGCGCGGGACCAATAAGTAAGTAGGGCTAGGTGGGGTAAATATGAACAAAATTACTCAGTTTTTCATACTATCAGCTGAAACAAGTAGCTTTTTAAGGTTGAAATATGAAAAGTAACCAAAAATGAATGACTGGTTCCCATCTTCATTTTAAGATTTTTTTCTAATTTTTAAGTTGCAGCTGGTGGGCGTTAAACGCTTGTTCATAATTACCCTGTTACACTGTTACGATTCTTGTTATGTGATGACTTTTGATATTTGCTTTATTACTAGATTGAAACCACATCTGAACAGTGCCTTGTAGTGAGATTTGTTGATTTTTTAAACTTACTGTTATAGAAGTTATAGGTTATTTTCAGTTTTACATAGCTGTGAGGCATCTTTTCATATAATCACAGATCCACAATTCTAAAAAAATATAAAGTAATGTTTGAGGCTTATTTTCAAGATTTGGATGGTTATCGTGATTTTGAAGGTAAAAATTAAATTTTAGTTATAAATCAGTGCTGAGAAAACACGAGTTCATAATTACCCCGCATCTTGAAAAGTATGGGGTAAATATGAACACTTCTTTGTGCGTGGGTGGAAATTTTTTTCAACATAAAATCATTTCACACCGTGTGGAGCATCAATTACCAAACGTAAAACTTTCAAAAACAACATTTTATCTCCATTCACATTGACGGGGGAGTCAATTGTTAAGACACGTTTCAAAACGATCTTCGTTTCTCAGAGACATACATTTTGTTAATAACTGTAACTACAAAATTCATACAGTTAGGTTTGCAAGTTTAAACTGTAACTAATCAATAGAATGACAGACTATCACATTTGATCAATTTTGAAACCCTACTATGACCCTAACGGCGCTTACGGCGTTTGTTCGGAATTACCCCTTGTTCATAATTACCCCACTTAGCCCTAAGTAAGTAAGAAGAGTAAACCAGAAGCGGCGGGGACCTCAAAGTCTTCAATCCAACGTAAGTTTAGAAGAACCAACGTCCCAAGAGGGAATTTTCAAGCTAACTGACATATTAACCGGAATATTATTATTTTTCAACGTTCTCTAAATCCATGAAAGACATTGTTTCCGCAATGCTCATCTGGGCAAAGAAATTTTTGAAGCAATTGATGCAAACCTGGCCCCTTTTTTCAGTTTTTATCTTTCTCGATGGCTAATTTCAGCCGAAAGGTCGGAGATATCACTGGATCGGTTCAAATTTCTTCATTCGCATTCGCATTCGCATTCGCAGGAGCAGTCGCCTAAAACTTCGGTTGGCGCTACGCAACAACTCTCCGTTTTATGAAATTATAGCCTATCGGACTTGCAACATCTTCTCTTCCGAGATTGTGGTACATTTCCTGACTTATAATTCCAATAGAAGCTAGGTCCCCCATTTCGTTGCCTCAGATTATAAAATCTCTTAAAGTGGAAAACCAGCCCCCACAGAATGTTGATGGTGCCCTGGCCGAACCCTGCGGACTGTGTAAGGAAGGGGGAAGGAATGTTAGTCAACGTTTACTTTACAGATAGATGCAGAGATCTCTACGACCCATCCATAAACGTGAGGAGGTTTTGGAGCATTGTTAGTTTATTTGGGAAGAGTGGACCCTGGGAGATGCTAGGCCAGCATTGCGGGTTATGAATTTGTCCTACACCTCCTATGCTCCTAATGTCTCCTACTGAGACTCCTATCACTGACTGAGGCATTTCGATATACATTTTTTAAATATAATTTAGAAAGAATAATTTATAACATTCTTTGAAAAATAAACTTAATTTGAGGGAAGAGGTAGTTATGAACCAATTAAACTGAAAATTAAATTCATTTAACTATTTATTCATTTTATTATATCAATTGAAATCAGATCTTTTTCCTATTTGTTGTTACTAATATATGTATTTATAATTTTAGAAACATTTATATTCAGGTAAAAACTTTAAAGTCATCCAAATATTTAAAATACTTTTCTACTGTTGGTTTTTAAAGCATACAAATAAATAGTTTTAATTTAATACCAACTCCAATATAATGTAATTAAATTCAAAAAGCTAAACAAACTAAAATGATTTTCTGATAATTTGGCAAATAATTTCAATTACTCTGTAGATCTTATATGTTTAAAATAAAGGGATAGCTTATCCTGAAAATTTAGTCAATCATAATGTAGTTTTTATCATAAATTTATTGAATTGGTTTTCCTTTTGTAAATCTAGCTGGGCCTCATTTTTTATACATAAACGTCACTAGGAATGCAGAACTAATATAAAATAAGGAGGAACGGTTAGTAAGATTAATGCGAAACAATTTATCATTTTTGAAATTATAAAAAAAATGGGATTGAACTGCCTGATCATTTTTAGATAAATATTAAATGCGCGAGCCTAAATTCATCAATAATCCAAACTTGAAGTATGAGTCATACAAAATAGATGTTTGGTCAAATAATCAAGTCGTGTTTATATCATAAGCCTTTTTAAGATAGGCATTTAGTTCAAATTTAGGTGTCTCTGACATTTACTAAGGTACTCGGATCGGTCTGGTTGACCACCGACCACAAATACAAAACCATGAATATGGAAAACTAATATGCATAACTAAAATGCTAATCTGATATCACCCCTTACTCCATTACCAGGGTCTCAGTTGTTTAATTATGACTGTTATACCGTTAAAGTTATTTGTCATTGATAACATCATTTTAGTAGAACATACCTTAAACTTATTTCAGAGGCCATCATTGTAAGTGTAAAATTATGGTTGACAAATGTTGTGCTTTTCGTTTCATGATATCTTTTTTAAGTTATGATTTCAAGAATGAACTAAATACACTATTGTGAAGTCTCAGAAACCAAAAGCTAATCAACAGAATAAGGCAATCAAGTAATTTAATCCTATTTTGAACCTGTTATCATTTTCTGGCAAAGGCTATAGATAGCATACAATATCAAAATATGATTTGGAAGATAGTACCTATACATCTTTTTCCCGTTTATATTTTGTTGGAATGAATGAAATGCTTTGCATTCTACTTTTTATTCTTGATCGACGATTTGGATCATTTGAAGTAGCATTTCCTTTTATAAAACAATATTGCTAGTTTTTAAGATAAAAACGATTGAAAAATAATGCTTAGAAGTTAAGTTAGTTAATTTGTTATAATCTAGTTAATTAAAAATAAATTTTTACACATTTTAGTTTGGTTATTGCACCAATTCAAATGAGATGAACACGAATTGTCGTTTACTGATCGTTTTTATCTAAATAAAACTCATTTCAGTATTCAAAATCTATCCTAGCAAATTGCATTATTGTACCAATTGAAAGCTGATGGGATTTTATCGTTTTTATGTACATAAAACTCCTCTAAACATGCAATACCTTTCTAGCGAAATTGAAACGAGCAGTTCTGGATAAAATACAAAAGCTCACAAACAACTTTGAATATAATATACTATAAGTGAGAATTATTACGATTACTTTCAACTACAATCTGCACAAGTATGTCTTAACTTCAGTTAACATATTTGGCAAGGAAAGAAAAGTGAATACTTAGCTTAGAATCCTTGACATCGTATTCGAACTCGGAGCTCAAAATCCATCTGGAGCCCACTGTCATCAGGCTGACCACCTTCCACATGCAATATTGCGTTCAATATTCGTAACGCACCAACACCAACATTTCACACAAAAAACATCAGATAATACTATTTTATATGAAATTTCACTATTTCCGACAACAATTAACCACCGCGCCTCGAACCACCCAGACGAAGGGAATTTATTCGGCATATTACACCACAAATCGACAGTTTCGAAACACCGTTTAAAGGAGAACCTGGATCGGTTCAAATTTCTTCATCTTGAAAAATTGCGATATTTTGTGACTGTACAAAATCTGATGGCAGGCGTCAACGAAAAGCTCGTCAATTTGGGCTAGTTTGACTGGAATCTTAACTAAGTATTTATTTTCGTCTTTAATACATTTTGAACTTCAAAAGAAAAATACTTTGATTTTTTTTTAATAACCAAATAATCGATTTACTCGTAATTTAATTGTTTGACCACTTTTTGATCAGAACATCCTTTATTATCCTGGATTCTTCATTTTGATTAACTATTTCAAAACCGAATTTGATAAATTAATCCCAGAAATAAATAATTTTGATTTTGGGAACAGATTAATCGATGGAATGTAAAAAACTTGTTTTGATTTTTTTCCAAAAACATTTTGGGCAAATCATTACCGTTATTTGAATTCTGTATGAGAATTGAGAGTGTTATTGTCGAATCTGAATCATTAACAGTCGAATTTGACAAAGTCCTATTACATCACCCTCAGGAGTTACAGTCAAAGTTAAAAAAATGCTTTGAAAAAACAGTATTTTGAATCTGACACATTGTAGGTTGGATAAAACGGTTCGCTGTCTTTGAAATAAAATTGTTGCAAGCCAAGATCTACAATTGTATCATAAATTATGATGGTTTCAGAAGTTGCTGAAGCTTTATAGAAAGCATATAGTGTTTTTTGTCGACAATTTTTGTTGATGCACGAGCATCAAAAAGTGCAATTTATCGCATCACCAACTTTTTTTGTGATTTTGCTCAGTGATAAATGAAACCATTTCCGTTTGAAATAAGCGGGGAAATTGATGAAACTAGCAGAATAATTCAAAATATGTACTCTTTTTCTATAAAACTAGCTTATTTCACTTAACGAAAAAAACGTTGAAAACATTTTTGCGAAAAATACTGTTTTTTCAAGGTTTTTTTTACTTTGACTGTAACTTCTAAAGGTGATGTAATAGGACTTTGACATATTCGACAAATTTATGTATTTTGATCCGATGAATAACTATGTCGAAGACATCAAACTCCTAATTTGAATAACAAAACGTTTGCATTTTTATCTCACTATCGGTAAAAAAAATTATACCATAATATGCTCCATGTAAAATTGAACAAAGTTGCTGAAGACACCAAATGTCTATCTTTTTATCCCTGGACGCTATTAATTTCGTACAGCTAGAGTGATGTTCTGCACCACTGTGGCATTGTTACTTTATAATTCTAAGGATTTCTCTTCTCGGTGTTTGTAATTTATATTTTCACCGATCCTTGTTTTTTATTTTCTAATTTTTAAACCATCACAAAAACTTAAAGTTTCCAGAAATTTTAAGTTTCATCGGTTTCTTTCACAGAAATGCTATAGCTTTTTTTAAATATTTTTTTTTATTTAACGAACATAATAAGCTCCACATCGCACTTTTTATCAACAAATGCTATCGGTCGTTTTGTTTTGATTCACCAGATTCGTTGCACTGTGCGCATGTGCCTGCAAAATCCTGTGAGTATAATGCCCATCATCCTTCCCCTTCGATTCAGTGGAGTTTCTGGGATACCCCAGCCCAAACCCCTTTTCGAAAGCCAAAAGAACACCGGGACAGAAACGAGTCATCCTTTTCGGCCTGGGTATCGTTCGAATCGGTGCATCTCCTTCCCACATCGATGTAAACATCGCGATAACAGCTGAGTTGGAGCTCTGGCGAACTGGTAAAATTTGTTCTCGGTAACAGAGCTTGTTAGTTCGAAAGGGAGCTTCGTGCCTGCGATTTGCGAACGGGAAAAACTCCGACTTCGACTTGGTTAGGTGAGGGCAGACACGTTTCGGGCTTTCAGTTTCCCTACGGCAGTCTGGCGAATCGGTCGCACAAACGAAAACGTGGTCTCGATACGCGCGGTTTTCAAAAAAGATTGAACTAGTTCTCCTGGCGAGGATGGCATGATGATGAATTCTTCTTTCTCCGGTTTCCGGTTCCGGTGGGCAGTTTTGTGTGCCGGTCGTTGTTGGTGAATCGATCTCGGAGGTCTGTCGCCACACCGTAGTGACCTCAGCTGGTTGACGTTTGTAAGTTTATTCGTTTGCTGGTGTTAGTGTAAAGTTTCGTTTTTAAATGACAGTGGTCCCAGATTGCTACCTTAGGGTCGACGCGAGTTTGGTTACGGTTTTGGTCTTTTCGAAAGGATTTTTTTCGAAACAAAATGGGATAACGGAACCTAGCCTTTGGTCAAAACAAAGCGTCTCTGATCCGGCTTTCTGATAAAGCCCCGATGAGAAACAACAAACGTGGACCGGTGATTTAAATTTAAATTGAATGAGAATATTAAGTATCCGGATCCAGAGAGCTTGTGTGTGTGGTCCTGTGGTGTTGTTGGTAATGAAATTTGTGGCTTTCTCCGTAGGGAGTCCAACCTCATAATGATGACCGGTGACCATCACGGGTGGCATAATAACGGTGATGATTTAGATGATGATCCTTGATGACCGGTGGCTCATCGCCGCAGTGTTAACTATTTTGCATTGCAAAATGTGACGAGCGTTTTTGGTTATTCAAAAAACCGGCATTGTGTTTTCCCGAAAAAAAAAAGAAAACTTATTTATGTTCGCTCGAATAAAACGTAATATCCACCTAAAGGAAAACCAAACCGGAAGTTCAAAAGACCGAGGAAATCCGAAATTTAATTAGGCTACACGTGAGCTTGTCTTATTATGTCTATGTGTGAGAAATGTGTAAATGACGGATGAATATTGAATCAACCGGCCCGTTTTTCCCCGTCTTGCATTCCGGATTTAGTGAAAGTGACGAACGAGAAAACAAGCGTTTGATCGAGTGCGTGACTGGCTCTCATTGTGAGGAAAATGCCTTTAGGCAGGTGCTAGGACCCGTTAAGGAGAAGAGGAAATTTGTGGTGTATACATTTAGGTGGAAATCGCCTCGTTAGCGCCCGCCCGCCTGTGAAGGCATAAATATCACTTTGGTGGGACTGCTAATCTCTCGGGTGAATTTGTTAACATGAACACGGAAGAAGGAATAAGTGATTGCGGCGCTGAAGGTGCTGATTTATGCAAACGAACATAAATGACTGCGAGACTTCAACGGAGTAACTTTAACAGGAAGGAAACATTAATAGGATCTTTCTGGTGAACTTTTGAATTTTTGTTTTGAATTTCTACCTGAATTCTAGCCAAGAATTCCTAATCTGTTTTTATCTTCCATCCGAATTTAAATATGAATCTGAATTCTGAATCTAAATTCTGAATCTGAATTCTGAATCTGAATTCTGAATCTGAATTCTGAATCTGAATTCTGAATCTGAATTCTGAATCTGAATTCTGAATCTGAATTCTGAATCTGAATTCTGAATCTGAATTCTGAATCTGAATTCTGAATCTGAATTCTGAATCTGAATTCTGAATCTGAATTCTGAATCTGAATTCTGAATCTTAATTCTGAATCTTAATTCTGAATCTTAATTCTGAATCTGAATTCTGAATCTGAATTCTGAATCTGAATTCTGAATCTGAATTCTGAATCGGAATTCTGAATCTGAATTCTGAATCTGAATTCTGAATCTGAATTCTGAATCTGAATTCTGAATCTGAATTCTGAATCTGAATTATGAATCTGAATTCTGAATTCTGAATCTGAATTCTGAATCTGAATTCTGAATCTGAATTCTGAATCTGAATTCTGAATCTGAATTCTGAATCTGAATTCTGAATCTGAATTCTGAATCTGAATTCTGAATCTGAATTCTGAATCTGAATTCTGAATCTGAATTCTGAATCTGAATTCTGAATCTGAATTCTGAATCTGAATTCTGAATCTGAATTCTGAATCTGAATTCTGAATCTGAATTCTGAATCTGAATTCTGAATCTGAATTCTGAATCTGAATTCTGAATCTGAATTCTGAATCTGAATTCTGAATCTGAATTCTGAATCTGAATTCTGAATCTGAATTCTGAATCTGAATTCTGAATCTGAATTCTGAATCTGAATTCTGAATCTGAATTCTGAATCTGAATTCTGAATCTGAATTCTGAATCTGAATTCTGAATCTGAATTCTGAATCTGAATTCTGAATCTGAATTCTGAATCTGAATTCTGAATCTGAATTCTGAATCTGAATTCTGAATCTGAATTCTGAATCTGAATTCTGAATCTGAATTCTGAATCTGAATTCTGAATCTGAATTCTGAATCTGAATTCTGAATCTGAATTCTGAATCTGAATTCTGAATCTGAATTCTGAATCTGAATTCTGAATCTGAATTCTGAATCTGAATTCTGAATCTGAATTCTGAATCTGAATTCTGAATCTGAATTCTGAATCTGAATTCTGAATCTGAATTCTGAATCTGAATTCTGAATCTGAATTCTGAATCTGAATTCTGAATCTGAATTCTGAATCTGAATTCTGAATCTGAATTCTGAATCTGAATTCTGAATCTGAATTCTGAATCTGAATTCTGAATCTGAATTCTGAATCTGAATTCTGAATCTGAATTCTGAATCTGAATTCTGAATCTGAATTCTGAATCTGAATTCTGAATCTGAATTCTGAATCTGAATTCTGAATCTGAATTCTGAATCTGAATTCTGAATCTGAATTCTGAATCTGAATTCTGAATCTGAATTCTGAATCTGAATTCTGAATCTGAATTCTGAATCTGAATTCTGAATCTGAATTCTGAATCTGAATTCTGAATCTGAATTCTGAATCTGAATCTGAATTCTGAATCTGAATTCTGAATCTGAATTGTAAATCTGAATCCTGAATCTGAATTCTGAATCTGAATTCTGAATCTGAATTCTGAATCTGAATTCTGAATCTGAATTCTGAATCTGAATTCTGAATCTGAATTCTGAATCTGAATTCTGAATCTGAATTCTGAATCTGAATTCTGAATCTGAATTCTGAATCTGAATTCTGAATCTGAATTCTGAATCTGAATTCTGAATCTGAATTCTGAATCTGAATTCTGAATCTGAATTCTGAATCTGAATTCTGAATCTGAATTCTGAATCTGAATTCTGAATCTGAATTCTGAATCTGAATTCTGAATCTGAATTCTGAATCTGAATTCTGAATCTGAATTCTGAATCTGAATTCTGAATCTGAATTCTGAATCTGAATTCTGAATCTGAATTCTGAATCTGAATTCTGAATCTGAATTCTGAATCTGAATTCTGAATCTGAATTCTGAATCTGAATTCTGAATCTGAATTCTGAATCTGAATTCTGAATCTGAATTCTGAATCTGAATTCTGAATCTGAATTCTGAATCTGAATTCTGAATCTGAATTCTGAATCTGAATTCTGAATCTGAATTCTGAATCTGAATTCTGAATCTGAATTCTGAATCTGAATTCTGAATCTGAATTCTGAATCTGAATTCTGAATCTGAATTCTGAATCTGAATTCTGAATCTGAATTCTGAATCTGAATTCTGAATCTGAATTCTGAATCTGAATTCTGAATCTGAATTCTGAATCTGAATTCTGAATCTGAATTCTGAATCTGAATTCTGAATCTGAATTCTGAATCTGAATTCTGAATCTGAATTCTAAATCTGAATTCTGAATCTGAATTCTGAATCTGAATTCTGAATCTGAATTCTGAATCTGAATTCTGAATCTGAATTCTGAATCTGAATTCTGAATTCTGAATCTGAATTCTGAATCTGAATTCTGAATCTGAATTCTGAATCTGAATTCTGAATCTGAATTCTGAATCTGAATTCTGAATCTGAATTCTGAATCTGAATTCTGAATCTGAATTCTGAATCTGAATTCTGAATCTGAATTCTGAATCTGAATTCTGAATCTGAATTCTGAATCTGAATTCTGAATCTGAATTCTGAATCTGAATTCTGAATCTGAATTCTGAATCTGAATTCTGAATCTGAATTCTGAATCTGAATTCTGAATCTGAATTCTGAATCTGAATTCTGAATCTGAATTCTAAATCTGAATTCTGAATCTGAATTCTGAATCTGAATTCTGAATCTGAATTCTGAATCTGAATTCTGAATCTGAATTCTGAATCTGAATTCTGAATCTGAATTCTGAATCTGAATTCTGAATTCTGAATCTGAATTCTGAATCTGAATTCTGAATCTGAATTCTGAATCTGAATTCTGAATCTGAATTCTGAATCTGAATTCTGAATCTGAATTGTAAATCTGAATCCTGAATCTGAATTCTGAATCTGAATTCTGAATCTGAGTTCTGAATCTGAATTCTGAATCTGAATTCTGAATCTGAATTCTGAATCTGAATTCTGAATCTGAATTCTGAATCTGAATTCTGAATCTGAATTCTGAATCTGAATTCTGAATCTGAATTCTGAATCTGAATTCTGAATCTGAATTCTGAATCTGAATTCTGAATCTGAATTCTGAATCTGAATTCTGAATCTGAATTCTGAATCTGAATTCTGAATCTGAATTCTGAATCTGAAATCTCAACCCCTCCCATATGGTTCTTGAAACTCAAAATTACAAATTTCTAATCAAATTTTGATGAACGACTTATATGATTCAAGTGTAACAATCTCGACCTTGAACGGATTTGCACGGAATTTGGATTGTCATTGGTAAAAAATCCTTATTCTAATCTTGATTTTGCATTTCAAAATTTTTTATTAGAAACTCATCATTTCGGAATGTGAAAAGAAAATATTCGAAATTAAAAATCGTTTAGAAGATTTGAAATTTGTAGTTTTAATTCTTAAGCTCATTTGGATCTAAAGAAAGTTTCATAATGATGATCCAGAATTGTAATTAAAATCTGAAACAGTTTCATCATTCGCAATTTTCATTCAGATTCACAAGTTAAATTTCGTATACATTCACATTGGAAGCCAAAGATATAGAATTAAAATAAGATAATTCTGGTTGAAATTCTGATCCAAATTTCGTTTTATGGCTCATGATTAGTAAGAACTTCAAAAGGTTCAAAATCGTTTTAAATTCGGAATTCATACTTAAAACTCAAAGGCAGTACTCATATTTGATATCAAAATTGAAAATTCAAATTCAGCTCGAAGTTTAGTTTTAAAATCAAGATTACAACATCTGAGATCAAAACGTGTGAGATTCTCATGGTTTTGATTGTGGATTCAAAATTAAAATTTTATATTTAATCAGAGTTAGTTTGGAACAAAAATCAAAAGAAACCACATAAAATAAATAAATTATTTATAATTATTTTTTTGTGGCCTAAGAACTTGTACTTTATATTCAAGTTAAAAGTCAACTGAGAACATATTTTACTGTTTTTTGTTTAACATAATTCATATTGCAGATTTTTCTTAAACTAAGCTTCAAACTAAACTAATTAACTATTAGATTTAACAAGAGTAGAAAATAAATCTTATTTGAACCGCAAACTTAATCTCTTACTTTTATTTCTTAATACTTGATAAATTTTTACCAATGCCTCAAATGGTCATGCTTGTAGTAAAAAGAATAATCTTACTAGTTTTCAATTTAAGTAAATATCAAAAGTTTTTCCTTAAAATGAAATATTCAAATCCTATTTATTTACTTTTACAAAATTCATGAAACAAATTGGCAACTGCTATAATTATGTTCGAAAGATAGAAATTAAAATAACTACCTTACTACATATTAATGTAAAATAACTCAAACCTAAATAATTATACAGAACCTTCAATTTTTTTTTACTATTTGTAATGTATGCATTGAAAACCACCGTCAACTGGTGAATCAGGCAACACATTTCATGGCTTCTAAAAACCTAATGTCCACTGATAATCATACCGCTCGTACATCAAAAGTGTTAAAGTTGATGGAACATCAAAATAACGTAGTCAGAAAAAAATATTGATTTCACCAGTTATTTTCAAATTTACAAAAACATGCGATTTTCACCCTACTAAGAAGAAGGGATAAGTTACAGCAAACTTTGTTTTAAATGAAAATTTAAATAAAAACGTTTGAAAATTTATAGTTTTTGATATATTTGTGATGTCATAACGCATTTTGTTCGAATTAAATTTTACATTTTTTCTGTCAAAAATGTTTTGAAAGAACAAGCATAAGGGTACTGCATACTTTCTGGGGTAAAAAATACTACAAAAAATTCTACTAGCTAAAATAATAAAAAATAATGTTTAAATGGATAAAATTTTTAAATAAAAAAACGCTTGGTACAAAACAATCATATTTCAGCATATGGAAACGAGATTTAAGAGGTGTATCTTTGATTTACAATTTTGATGCATTTTAACCCAGACTCTTAACTGAATTATAAAAATATTTATTTAAAAAAATTATGTCTGTCCAAAAATTATTTTAACACCAACAGTGTTGTTAGAAAAATAAAAACAATTTAAATTTGTGTGTGATATCATTAAGCCACAACGAGACATACTTAGTGTTTCCATTTCCCGGCCATTTTAGTGTTCCCGGGAATCGGGAAATCTGAAAATTCTTTTCTCGGGAATTCTCGGGTACCCGTAAAAAATTAAAAAGCAGATTTTAACAGTCTACTGCATTCGATACTTATTAATATGGTAGCAGTATCGGAAAACATTTCAAACTTTTTTAATGCCCCAAAAATTCAATGAGCAATTTTAAAACTCAAGACCTGAAAACTAAGTACTTAAACCGACTAACTCGACTGATTCTTGCTGCAAAAATTTGAAATAATTAAAAAAGATTTATCCCTATCCATACAAGATGGTTAGCTAGACTTCAGGTTATTCATCAAATCTCAAATTTTCAGAAAACTTTCCTTTTGTTTCAAAATATTCATTTTTTTGCCGATGATTTCGCTACTGTCAACAGTTTGCGAAACGGAGGTTTTAAATGATGAGTGATGAAAAATAGGACATTCAGATTCTTTTCGTAGCGTTTCTTTATTGGAATTGTCGGTTTTATGGATTTTTTGAGGTTTTTCAATTTTACACGAAAAAACGAAACGAACGAAAAAACATTATTTATCAAATTCAATGAAACAACCAGTTATGAAATTGCTTTGTCGTTATTCAGAATCGGTACCTACACGTAATTTTAGAAAGTGATCCTATATTTTTCAAATTCGAAATTCATATATTGAAACTGTAAAAAAATCTGTAAAAATCACATTTATGCAAGAAAAACAATAATTTTTTTATTATAAGTTTTGAAAGCTCAGATTAGCGCTCCAGAATATGGCTCTTGGAACTCTTTTTATTTTGCATTAGATTTTTCCTATAAACAAAGAGAAGGTCATAAAGAATCTTATTGTTTTTTTTTATTTAAAAAAGAGGTTAAGAAGAGATGTTCTATGATAATCATAACAGTATTTTTTTTTAACAAAATACAGTTCTGTATTTTTTTATAAATAAAAAGCTTTGTGTAGCTGTTAAATAACACCAAATTCAAATTTTAATTTCTTCGAGAAATCTTTCATTTCGATTACAATACGATTGAAAAGCTTACATTTATTTTTTCACTTTCTTTATATATATTTTTTGAAATTTCAATAACACTCGGAATTAACCCGGATTTTGCTTAGATAAAATTCTGGAATATTAATTATAAAGCCTTTTAGTTACTTATTTTCTTTCTTCTAAGTATCCCGTACTGCATATCTTCTTTTAAAAATAACTTTTTTTTCAATTTTGACAAATTTAAGAAAAAGTTATGATTGATTCGTTGGGAACTCCCAATTTTTTATCCAATAAATAAGAGATAGTGATGTAGGCATTCCAGATTCCCTGGATTTTTTCGGACATACACTGGTTTTAAAAGATAAGTGATCAAGTAAAGCAATTTACGATCTAGCTCAAACAGAAAATTCAAATGGTTCCCAATGTTTTTTTTAGCTTTATCAAAATAGTTCTGTTCTTTTTTTTTAGAGTTTAATAAACGATTTGAACGCTGCTGAAAAGTTTTGAAAAAAAATATGAAAACCCAAAGAATTTTTCGTCACTATCTAATAGATTATTTTCGAATAATCACTCGGATCTGCTTAGATTTGTCTGGATTTTGTGTTAAATATTCAAAAATAAATTACCAGAATTTGCCAGGTCCTGAAAAAAAAAAATCATGATGATTTGTTCAGCTAAAATTTTAGGCAGTATGATTGAAGAAATGTTATTTTTTTACCCTCTTGGGAGCGTCAATTGCTCCCCGGCCTTGCCGGTCTTGCCGGCCTTGCAAAACATAACTTTATGTTATTGAATTTAATTATCAAATAGGAAAAAAATGATATGAATTCATCAGACTGTTCAGACTATTAATTTCACTTATACTATTTAATCATTGGATTATTTCCGCTGAAATGATTCTTTCTTTGAAAATTGGAAATTTTCAAGAGGTTCCTATAAAAAGTTATTTCGGCCATTAAAAACTGGTTCTCAAACGTATCTGAAAAAAAAAAAAAATCAAATTAAAGCTTTTCTTACTGTTGATAAAACGCCTGTGTCTATGCTATCGTCGAGGTTAGAATAAAAAACGAGAATAATGATGTTGAGTAGATTAACTGTTTCACATTGGAAATATTTCCATTCAATTAAACCGGATTTAACGAGTTGTTGCTACATTTTCTCTTTCCTTCCCCGAGCTCACACACAATCAATCTTGTACGAAACATTTCAATTAAGCCGTTAGCTGCGATTCACACGTTCGACAATCGATAAATTCTGGATGAGCATGTGAGTGAGTGACCTTCCGAGCTCACTCCCTGCGCTTGCTGTCAGGATCCAATGTCAATGGGTTTCATTTTAACTTCCGATCGTAATCAAAACCGATTGCTAAATCGACCATATGAGCGGAAATATGTAGCTACATGCACGCCCCGAATAATCCTTGCCATCATTCGACTGTTGCTTAGGGTGATTCACGGGAGAGAAATTTCGAAGCTTGATCATAAATTTTGATCTTGAATTCCGATTTTCGCATTTGAAATAATCCGAATCTCAAAAGTTAATTTAAAAAATTTTCATTCGAGAGACATCCTATAATCCTAAAAGTCATCAAAACCGATTAGTTCCCCTTTTCATGATGTATAGGGTATAAATTTTGTAACATTTGCAAAACAAAATAAAATCCTGCCACTGCGGAAGGACCTTGGCTGGCTGTCCGTGATCCGACCGGAAGTGAGAGCGCAAATAAAACTCTACGAAGCACGGAATGACAAATTTTTCAATTTCCCTACAACAGTCTTCCCCATTCAGGTTCCGCTTACCAAAAATTTCTATGAACCCACAATAGCTCACTGGATGATGCTGTGCAACAATGTGTTTGTTCAACTCTTTGTCTGAGGTCTCCTCCCTCGGTTCGGAATTTTCCCTTAGCCAGACGTTAATTAATCATCATTCGACCATCCTACGGATGGTTGGAGATCCTTTGAAAAAAATTAAAAAATTACAGTGGCGTAAAAACATTTAAAAAAATTTAATAATCTGAATTTTGATTTTTAATTTCGAATCGAAATTTAGATTTGGAATATCAACTCTAAATACAGTCTTAGTATGTACTCCGGTTTAATTTTTTTTTCAAAAAGTATTTCTACGGCTCTGACAAAACCGAAATATCCCCTCAAACAATAGTTGACTCACAAAGATGAAAAAAAAATCGCCCCTTTCCTCCGTCCTAGTTTGCATTCACGAAATGTGTCACCATTCATTTGTCGCCCAAAAGTTGCACTTTATTCGAAAGCAAGCGGGGGCATGGTGGTCAGATCGGCGTTGTTGTGATCGTTATGGAATTGTGGGCGCAAGGATGAAACCAACAAACAGCCGCGTTGCGTTCCAAAAGTTTACTCACAGAGAGCAGAAAAAAAGGCCGAGTTAAAAATGAACAGAAATTAAAACTCACTGACCAAACAAGTTGCACTGAATCGTCAGTCTGCTAGATTCGGGGATGGCATTCAGGTTTTTTTTGAAAGGTTTGACTTTTCCCTCGGTTGTTCCGACAATCCAAACACTTCTATGGTTGTCGCGGAACAGAGGATGAAAAAATTCGAATCCCTTTTAAAGTTTCATCAAACGGATGTCAGCTTGTCGCGGGTCATCGTGTGGTGATGAAGTACGTCAGAATAATAGTTTTTAATCTGACTGCAGTTCACTCAATGCCATTGTGAAACAGTTCTTCGTGTTTTATATTGAAGATGCTTCTAAAAATTTTGGTTTTATTTTTTTAAAATATTTATTTATCCCATTTAACTGAAATTTAGATATTCAATCGATAACTGTATCTTTTTGCATTAGAAAAAAGCGATAAATCGAAGTCGAAGTCCAAAACAAGAAAAACACAATCTTACGTCCTGTAAATAATTAAGACTTCAAATTGTATAATAATGTTTGATCAGAACATTTCCATTCTTCTTACAGAGTTTTGTATAAATGAAAAACTATTTTTTACGAATTTCAAAATGTGTTTAAACTTTTATCCGTTCAAGATTTTTTTAACACGTTAAACTTTTGGACGTGTCAATTTGACAGTTTCAATTTAAACCGCTGTATTTCTTTTGTGTTTTTAACGGACTTGTGTGAAATTTAAAGTTTGGGAAACCTTGTGACGTAAATTAAATACCGTCAACTGGGGCAACATGCAACAATTTTCAACTTCAATGGCTTCTAAAAAACTTATGTTCACAGTTAATCCTACCTCTTTTGCATCAAACGTTTTAAGGATGCTGGGATATCCAATTGACGTAGTTAGAAAAATTATAGGTTTCTTCAGTTATTTTTAATTTTCTAAAAACATGCGATTTTCACCCTCCTTAGAAAATGGGGTAACTTGCAACAAACTTTGTTTTTAATGAAAAAACTTATGAACACGTACAAAAATTTATAGTTTTTAATATATTGGCGATGCCTTAAAGGCCATTACGCATGGCAATACCAATTGCAGTAGTTTTTGGGTCTGTTAAAACTAATTTTCAAATTTTTTCTGAAAATAAGGATGCTGCATACATTTAGGGGTTAAATAATACTACAAAAAAATCTAAAAGCTGAAATTATAAAAATAAATGTTTGGATGAATGAAATTTCAATGTTCACAAACGCGTGATGCAAAACATTCATATTCCAACACATGGAAACGAGATTTACAAGGTATTTCTTTGATTTGCATTTTGTTGCATTTAACCCCAGACACCTAACTGAATTTTAAAAATAATAATTTAAAAAAATTTGGTGATTGTTCGAAAAATATTTTTAGACCAATAATGTTGATACAACATGAGGAAACCAGTAAAAAGTTTGTAGATAATTTTATCAAGCCGATCCGCCATACTGGGTAAAGTTTTTTTCGGCATCAAAAAATGTGAAAATTTGTACATTTATTGCTCGATTTTTCAAATTTTACATAAAAATAAAAAATTTAAGAAAACTAGCTTAAAATGTGAGAAATTATGTCATGATCATTTTGTTATCATTAAAAGATAACTTTATTACAATACATTAAATTAAAAATTGATTCAATGTAGTGTTAAATAAATGTTGCATCGAACCCCGCTGTTGCATGATGCCCCGTTTGACGGTACTCATTTAAGACAATATTCTGATACAATCATTTATTTTTATGACACCCAAAGTTGAGGAAAAAACCAAAAAAAAAAAAAATAGCAATAAAAAAAGGTGTAGATCACCTATCGAATGCTGTGTAATTTACTTCATTTCATTCTACAAAACAGCTACATTTGGAAACACGTCAAAAATTCAATTTTTCGTTTTAAGAATCCAAAGATGTCAAACGTGTCAAACTTTTCAATCCACTTTTCGAAAGAAAATTTCCTTCGACTGAAATAACTTTGACGTTTAATATAAAGATCCGTTGACTTTTTAACATTTTTTTTATGATCTTAGAAAAAATCAAAAACATTTCTCCTTATCTGCACCATACAGCTCCTAAATTTAGCTTAGCATTATGTAAAATATTTTTAAGCATTAAGTAAGCTTTTTTTTTCGAACGATGATTTTCGATTTCATAAAAATATTCGGCTTTGAATAACGGTAAATTTGAAATATACAATCTAGGAGTCATTGGAAAGTTTTTTTTTATCTTCAAGGTAGCGTTCATAAATAAAGTAATGATGTGAATTAAAAAAAAATGGTTTCATTAAAATTTCAGTGTTCAACTTAGAATAAACATTTATTTTTCAAATTTAGATTCAACTTTGGAGATTTAAAAAAAAATAGGAATTCATTACAATGAACGGATCTGTGTTCTGGAATTTAGGAGCAAATCTGGGAAATATATTTAGAATAAATCTCATGAAATTCTTATTCTAATGAATTCTAATGAAATAATTGTTTTTTAATTATGAAGGTTTCAATTATCAAAGAAAAATCTGGAACATAATTCTTATCGAACTTTACCCACGAGAATACTCATACAACGAAAATAATAAGAGGCTCTTGTAGCTAAAGGGGTATAAGTGAGAAAATTGAAAAAAATGAAATAAGGCGGCATCCATAAATTAGGTAACGCAAAAATGCACTTTTTTGACCCTCTCCCCCCCTATGTCAATTTTTAACGTTCTTCAAAACGGAATTAATATCTATACGAATCGCTTCTAAGAACTCTTGATGATAACTTTCTGGTAAAATAAATTGACTGTCTTATTACGAGTTGCTCTGTGCTTGTTAACTGATGATCTACTTTGTTTACTTTATTTTGTTCAAGGAGCTTAACTTGTTAAGCAAAATATACCCCGCTTAGTAATATTCGTCTGAATAGTCAAAATTGCATTTTTTAAATCAATTGAGAAAAAATTGTGAATTCCGTCTTAAGGTTGAATTGAGTTCTTGGGGGTAAATGTACCTATTATTTGGTCCTCCAACGGATATTCAATACACATTTTTAGGAGTCTATCTCAGAATTTTAAAAGAGGAAAGGTTACAAACCAGTAGAAGCTTTCAAATTTTAAACTGATTTTGGTTTGCAATCATTCTGCAAAAATTGGAAAACATAAAAATAGCTGCGATTAAAATGAAATTTTTTAGGGAAAAATCGTTACGTAACGATGAGCATACTTCCCCCCTCCCCTAAATCCCCTGATCTATGGATGCCGTCTAAGCACCTAGAACGAATCCTTGACTGCCTTGACATCATATGCTATTGAAATCAGAATTTTAATGATGTTTTTGTCTCTGAGAAAAAACTTTACTAACTGAAAACAACATTTTGTTTGGAAGCAAACACGCAAAATAATTTTCACTTAAAAAGTAAGTGACATCAGTAGTAAATTCTCGTCAGACGTAATTTCATTTGAATTTTAAGTGATGGGTCAAGTGAATTCACTTAAGTGACCAGTCAAGTGAATTACAATATGACGTTCGAGTGAAATTTATCTGAATTTCTAAGTAAGGTTCAAGTAAATTATCTCTTGCGTTTTTTAAAAAAAGAACATTTATAGAACACCACTTCGATTTCAAATACTTACATTACGCATTCGCCATAAATTTATTGATTGGAAAATTCCATCGTAATCCCAAGGCAGATCGGTGTCTGCGGATAGTGCGACTTCTAAACCTTCCCTGCTGCAAACCAAAAAATCTGTCCAGTCCAACCCACAAGCTGAAACATGCTTTAAATAACTTTTTCTTACATCACGTTTAACATAAACTACCGCCAAAATCGCCTAGTTAAGAATTGGGAAAATTAAAATCCAGCATAAGTTTTAAATGCTGCTCTTGAGAATTTACCATTTCGAACCCTGAAAATAAACACAATTACAACCCGACATTCACTTGAAATTCAAGTGATGGGGAAGTGAATATTTTTTCTCACTTTAAATTCAAGTGACGACTGAAGTGAATGTGGATGAATTCACTTGCAATTTAAGTGACTGCCAAGTGAAATGTATATGTCGCACTTGAATGGAAGAAAATCACTGGATCCTTGTTTTTAAGTGAAAAATCATGTGTATTTTAAGAGTGAATTTAGGTTCAGTGAAGGGTTATAAGTTAAGGTTGCCAGATTTTTTTCAGCGCGGAACAGGGCTGCACAAATCCGGGCTGTTTTATCTCAGAACCTGTCAATATCCTGGCAAATTTGGTCGAAACCCAGGAATTACTCAACACAAATCAAGTAAAAAACTTTGAATTTTTTTATTTTCATCGTAACTAATCAGCACTTTATCAATCTTATTTTAGACTTTCGAAAAGAAAACTTTCATGATTATTTTTAAAACTTGCTCAAAAAATTTCGTTTTGAAAGCATAAATAAAAAAAACTTTATAACACATTTTGTTTCTTTTTTGTTTGTTTTGGTAAATACAGTTAATAAATCCAGGCAAAATCCGGGCTTTTTTTTCAATGAAATCCGAACAAACGAGGCGGACCGGACTTTTGTCAAATTATGTTTTAAATACCCGGGCAAACCCGAATGAAACTGTGGCAATCTAATCTAATATATAAAGATGAGTTGGACTATATATGTTTGTATGCACCTTATACAAATCCACACCGCTTAACCGATCAGCTTGAAATTTGGTACAGTTATGTGTTTGAACCATGGTAAGGTTTTAGTAATAGTTTTGAGCCCCTCCCACATAAGAAAAGGGACCCTTCCATACAACATTCGTTTTTATTCCCACGAAACAAAAGTCATGGCACCCATTTTGCCAACCGACATTTTCCCCTTGGCGGGTTGTTTTCACCATCACCATGGGCCGGCCATTAGAAACGATTGTCCTGAGTTCACGTGTGCTGGAAAGCAAATCGAAGCTTGCTAAGCTTTAAAGATTTGAATGGAGAAATTTTGGCGGGTTTTTTTTTACATTCTACTGCTGAAAGCACTTGGTACTGGTACGAGATTTACAACAAGCCTGTTAGGTATTTATTGACTAGAATTGAAATGGTTTTCAAAATGCTGGGGGGCTTCGAGAGTCTCATTTCTTTTGGCGGGTTTGTTTTCACCATCACCATGGGCCATGAATAAGAATCGACCATCCAGAGTTCACGTGTACATGACTACAAATTAAAGCCTGCTAATGATTAGAAATTTGATAGCGAAGTTTTTAGTGGGCACAGGGCACAAGCACGTGGTTCTTGGATGAAATAATAAGTCAACTTTTGGAATAAAAAAAATACTAATCGCCTGTTAGGAACATATTGATCAGAATAGTGGTTTTCAAAGTGGTCCCAACCGCCGCTGGGAGGCGTTGAGAATCAACAAGAATATGCAGTGTGTGATGAATGGATACAATGATTTACCTTCATTATGAATTGACAGTTGAATAACTTTTTGGAATAAAAACTAATGTTCCAGCTTTGAGGAACCAACCATTTTCATATTTTTGGAATTCCTCATAGGGAAAGAAACTAAATTAAGGGTAGTGAGTTGAATGCTGCAATATCAATGCTTTGATTGCTGTTTAGGAATTTATTCAACAGGCAGGTGAGACAATTAAACGTGCATATTCTGGAAAAAGTTGCAACCAAATCCAACGCATTAAACTTTTTAGTACTTAAATCCGAAGTTGTTATTTCATACAATTTAATTTCATCGGTCAATTGATAAATTTTGAGTTATTGTTGGTCATCAATGTGTTCAATTCTACCATCTTATCATGAGAAAACTAGAGACCTAGTGCAAATTCAAACGAATGAGTTCTAAGGATTTTTAGGATTTTTACATTGATCACTCTTCAAGATAATTAATGTAAAAGTTATGTCAAACAATAGAAAAATTGAAATGTAACTCAAATAAAATTTTCATAATGCTATAAAATGGGTGATTTCGGTTCCGAGGTGATGTGTTTTTTGATAACTTAAAAACTATTAATGAAACTTTTAACATCTGAAACAACTTCTCATTCTCATCATAAGTACGAATTAAAATTGAATATACTATTCTACGACAGATCATTCATTTCAAAAAGTGGGATAATCTTCAAAAGAGGTCGTGTACATATGTTTACAAGCCTAAGATATTGGATTTTCATTAGAAAACACATGGACAAGATAAAAAATACATTGTTAAAAAGACTAAATTTTCAGGCTTCCCAAAAAATTACGGGTTGATAGGGTTGCAAGAATTTTTCCGGACGTATCCGGACCGAAAAAATCTGGGCAATTTTCTAGAACAATCCGCGTAGTTGTTTTCAAAATGTTTAACCCAAAATCCGGGCAATATCCGAGCAAATTTGGTCAAAACCACGGAATTATTCAGTAAAAATCAAGAAGAAAACACTTTTAATTGTTTTTACCAAACCACATCACCGAATGTATTTTAGACTTTCATAACCAGTCAGGATAAAATTTGCCATAAAAAATTTCCTTCTTGAACGTTAAAATGGAAAATTAAAATGGAAAATCGGAGCATTTTAGAAACCTTAGTTTAAAATGTTGTTTGTGATTCGATGAATAGGCATTCAAGGGAAATTATTTTAGCTAATAACTAATAACCTAATAACTATTATTTTTCAATAATATGAAAACGATAAACTTTGTTAAAAATCCAATCAAAACTTTAAATAGGCTTACAAAACCACATGGCCAAATTTGTTAAAATGATGAATTAAAAGCTTTCAAAATTTCGAAATGTCAAATCAATTTTGATTTATATTTATTGTGAACCCGAGCAAGGCCGGGTAAATCAGCTAGTCTTAGTATAAACATTGACCATACTGACTGGACACACGATTTCGTTTGTTGGTAGATTTTTCCAACAGTACGCAATATCGATTTTAGAGTGCGCATCGATCGATTTGAAAAAAGTTAGAAAGTGCCACCCATTTAAAAAAATAGGCAATTCCAACGATAAAATCGGACTAAACATTAACATTTTCTACACCGCGTTTGTTTAGGAAAAATCGTATGTTCGCCACTTACCGTCGGTATTGCGAACCTACAAAATTTGTCATAAGAAAAATCAGCCAGAAAATGGTCGAACTTTTGTTCTAAGTGCCCTTTCAGTGTGATCATTGCCTCTTTGCCTCCAAGGTCCCTTCAAGTGATGTACTTATACCTCTATGCCACCAAACCCAAACGTGATTTCCAGAAAGAAGTGTTTTTTCACTGGGTCCGAAAAATTAAAAAAAATCGTAATTTACTTTTCTTTAGAATAGCTGATGATGTTTAAAAATTTACCATCGACTGTGATTCATCTGATTGCATTTAGTGATTGTAGTGAATAAAATATTATTAAATTTTATTATTTTTTCTATTTTATCCACCAATGAATGCATGCCTGATTTCTGGTCACTATTTTATGGAGTGTCTCACGGATTTCGGGGTTATCGAAGAATTGAAAAGTACAATATACAGTTGCGTTCAAAAAAGAATGAAATCGCGTGAAGCTGCGCACTCTCTCCCAACTTTGACAAGTTGCCATTTCTCTCTCTCGGTAGATATTTTTTCATGAAATTCTCACACAATCTAGTTCAAGTATCCAACTAACGTTCTACAAAATTTGAAGTCTGTACTATGACGGGGAACAAAGATACAGTTTTTTCTGTAAAAAAGGAAAATTTGGAACTGCTTCACAAAATTTGCTTCAGTGGAAAAATATCATACACGAATTAATGTAAAAACTATCCCGACGAAAATCGCTGTTTGAAGAGAATGGTTTCAAATTGACAAAGATCAGGTTTTTAATAATTTATCAGCAGGTTTTAAATCGTATTTTGGGCTTTCAAAAAACTTTTCATGATAATTTTCACGATATTTGCTGTACGCATAAACCAATAAATTAAGGCAACACAATTTGTTTTTTTAAGTTTGATTTGAGAAAGAGAATGGCAATCTGGCAACCTTAGTGTAACAACTAACAAGTAAACTTTAAGCAGATCATGAAAAATTCGCTTAAGAGGATTGAAGAGACTGTCAAATGATCTATGGGGAAATCTAATCAATGTGAAATTTGTCAAATGAGTGGTCAAATACCGATTCGTTAGTTTGTAAACTAATACATGTGCCAATGCTACTAAATTTACATTGACAATGGGATGAAAATTCAATAATTTAATGTTTATTAACTTTATAAGCTGGTTTCTCTTTACTTAAATATCAGATCAATTTTTTTAACGGTTTGCTTCGTATTAATTATTTTTGGGGCACCAGGCTCATTAAAAATTGACAAGAATATACGTTAAATTAAAACTAGTTGAAATTAATTTTGACGGTCGCCATGGAATGAATCCTTTGAAAGGATATCTTTTTCCATTGAGATCCACAGTGTAAGTTAGTTTAATTCGTATCGTCACATTTTCTCGCATAGGATTACAAACATTTTGGTCTTATTGTTTCGTTTATTTGCAGCCAGATGCGCTGAGAACATTAGCGTCTATTACCAGGGGGCTCATTTGACCCTTTTGGTGTAGGGGGGGGGGGGGGTGGGGGGGTGGTTGACCGCTACATTCAATTTTTCAAAAGAACAAGGGCTAACCGCTACGATAACACAAATTCAACATGAAGAAAAGTGTATTTCTATGTCAAAATCCATCAAAATCCTTCTTTCGTCAATTATTGCAATTTATCCATAGAAACTACAGTAAGTCACAGTAAACAAAAATTTGACAAACACATTGCAGCCAATTTGTTAAAAAAAAATTTCTTAGCTGAAAATTTTTTTCAATTCAATCCATAGTGTCTGTATTTTTCTTGAAAATAAAATAAAATGTGTTTCTATGTTGCATACTGAATACCGGAAATAATCATTCCTCCGAACGTCCGGAAACTATTTGTTTCGCCTCATCTTCGCAAACTTCAGACAGACTCAGTTAAATAAACTCCTAACCTCGTAAAGCATCACTTTATGATAGGAAGAAAAAAGAATGCACTGCGGTCGCCAAGCATTATTCTATTATCCAGTTCAAGCATTTTGCCACTTTGTTTATTTTTCTGCTGGCGAAAAGAGCCCACCTGTCCGACCGAAGCTTTTCCGGCAGATGAAGTTCTTCACTTTAGCTAGCACCTTTCCGCCAACTCATTTCCGCACCGCAGCTTAATAGACGAGACGACAGAGCGGGCTGCAGCACAAAATTAATTTATTATCTTTCACACCGAGACCACACAAAAATGGTGTGACTGTAGTGTAAACTCTTTTGTGGAGTTTTTTCCGTCCTTTTTTTGCCCTACCTTACTAAATTTGCAGAAGGTGGTGATGATCAGCACCGTCATCGTCATCATCATCCTCGACGTCGACAGCGACCTTCTAAAGCTTGCACAGCTGAACTTTTTTGATGCAAATAAAAATGTTTGTGCACAGTTTATTTGGTTAAATTTGCGGAGAACTTTATCAACTCTGACAGGATTTGCTGTCCGAGTTTTTCTCATTCACTTGTCCGCTTTTATTCAAGGGGAAAATAAATGAGTTGTTGACTTTTCTTGTGATCTAGGATAATTCGAGGATGTAGGTGAGAAATTTCACGATCGAATTTTGAAATCCGACCATTTTAATTTTTTAGACTGGCCCAAAAAACTGACCTATTAAAAATTTCAGCTCAATCGGTCTTGACTTAGGGGTACCTCAAAGCGCTCAAAGTTTCAGTTTTTTTTACCCTAAAAAATCACCAAAGGGGGGCAGGGAATCGGAAAAATCGAAATTTTAGTTTTTATGCCAAATGACTTTAAAATGCTTAATACATTGGAAATTTGGAAAATCTAAACTTTAATTTTGATTTCAAATGACTTAGAAAAATTTTTTTTGCCAAGAATTGACTTACTGGGACTTTTTTTGGCCGTTTTCCGGAAAACCATCCATTTTACAGAAAATTGATTTAATCCCAGAAAGTCGAATTTTGACCATTTTTTTACGGGATAGTACCAGATCTCGACGTTTCATGCATTTCTTAGTCATTTGGCAAGTAAAATTTAGATATTCGGATATCCTTTGGTCCCCCCTTTGTTAATTTTTGAGGAGCACAACTGAAACTTAGAGTGCTTTGAGTCATATCTGAATCAAGTTCGATTGAGCTGAAATTGTGCACAGGTAGTTTTTTTGGGGCAATAAACATGTTATCGCAATTCGACATGACCCATTTGGCTACCACCCTAACCTATGTACTTCCAAACGATATTCAGCATCGAACGTGTGATGTTATTTTTCATTTTTTTTAAATTTTATTGAGCATATTCTATGAGACAATCCTTCTGGATTGCTCCCCCTATAATGAAAATTTTTCTCAAATTTTAATTTTCAAAACTTCGTATTAAGCTCTGAGCGTTGTTTCAATTTCTGTTTTCTCAACGCTGTTTCGAAATCAGCAATTTTGATTGAAGATTTTGGAATTCGACGTAGGTACTAAGGTTGGTTTTTTAATTTGGTATCCAAAAACGTTTTTTTTCGACTTCAAACACTTACCACGTATAATCTTACACTATCAACTCTATTTTCATAGCTCTGAGCTTTGGGTTAAAAATAGAGAAAGTGCCTAGTGTTCACGAAAATAATCTTTGGGACATCTAGAATTCATGAGCCGTTCATAAAAATTGATAATTTCAAATTCAGGACCAGGAGGTTTTTATGTGCCGAAATAATTGGTAACTATGTTCAAAAATCTGATTTTGTAAGGTTTTGGCGTCCTGAATTAAAATTATTTGTTTTTCTATCGCTTCTTGTTCTGGTGTTATGGCGTGTAGAAATTTGAGGAATTGATCAGTTTCGAGTACATAGGAGCGATCTTTGATAACTGATAAACTATCAATCCCATATGAAAACCAAAATCAGATTTTGACCTTTTTTTTTTAGCATCCTTAATCCAATGACGGATTCAGATCTTGTCTAGATATTCTAAAACGCTCTAAAAAAATTTAATTCTAAAATTCTTTAATTTTTTTATTGATAACATTACAACGGCGTGGGCTTCAATGTCAGAGTCTTATGTAGGTATGCTCCCGATTCAGATCTCGCATGAAGAGAGTATTTGAGAACGACACATCAAGCAATTGTTTCTTAACCCTCATCCGTCGCTGAAATTTTTACCCGTTACCAGAGATGTCAATGTGCCAGATTTTACAAGCATTGCCTGATTTTTCGAGGCTCAGCCTGACAACCTGATAAGCCATTGAATTTCCCTGATTTTGAAAATCTGCCTGATTTTGCCTGATTTTTGCGAATGTGATGAAAAATGGGTAGTAAGGAACTCGATTAGGTACCATTGCTGAAGTGAAAAAGTGCAAATGTGGCTAAATCAATGAAATCTAAAGATTCCTTTAATTTATATTTAATAAAGGGAATTAAAGGGAATCTTACGATAGCTTTGATTCAGTGGTATTATTCAACCAAGTAGGCTCACAACACATCTTAGAGTGAGAATGAGGAGCGATGACCAAAAAAAGGTCATCACTGTCAGCGAAATTTCCGTTACTTCAACGTAGCCTGAATTTGCCTGATTTTTATATCACCAGTTCCTTGATTTTTGAAAAACAAAGTTGGCAACCCTGCTCGTTACAGTCCTTGGAGTGTTAATTTGACACTCCTGACTAAAACCAATATATCTCTATTGTTTCTCAACCGATTTTACAAATTTTATAGTTGTAGAAATCTCGTAATGTAACCTAAATATGATTGTCAGAAAATATTCAGCTTCTACACTTCAGTTTTCCGTTATTCAAAGTCTAAGAAAAACAATCCGAAAAAATAAAAAATCACTTAGTGTCAAAGAAAGCTGAAGTTGGAAGCTATACGTTGCATAAAAGGATATTTTTTTTAAATTCAAGATCATAACCACTAAAATGTAAAAAAATGTGTAAAATCCGTGCTTTTCAATCAATGAACTGACACAATTGTTGAAGTCACACCAGATAAATTTGGAAAGAGGATTGGAAAGTTGACGTCATTTAGCACATTTTTGCATGTTTAGATTGTCAAAATATGAATCATAGAATTTTTTATGAATTTTCAAAGGTTATTTGAACCTGTTGTCAATTTGCAATTTTTCAGATTTTCTGAGACTTAAACTCAAATTTACACTGGATTTTAAATATATTAACGCAAAATTTTCGCAATAAATTTATATTTATCAGAAAGGTTATTTTAATACCGATTCTAGAAGTGTGATTAGATGAGCGCTACGATACCGATTTGTGTTACGAGGTTTCCAAAACTAGAAATTTTGTAAAAATCGGTTGAGGAACAAAAGAGTTATAGCGGTTTCACGCGAGAAGTGTCAAATTTACACTCAAGGTTTGATTAGGAAGTTTTTTTCCTGAGCTTTCAGCGTGCGTTCATAAAAAAGTTATGATGAAAAATTAAAGATCCCAAGAATTCATTGAGGGTCCCCGAAGAAATAATCAATATTTAAACCAGTTAAAAAATTTCATCTTGACTTGAATTGATTCCGACCTCAATATCAAACCTTTTAATTTTTTTAATTTTTTATTAGTTTTTAAATTTTAAATAGCTTATCACTTCTAAATCGTTCGTCAATTTAAGTTAATCATTATAGTCTTGCTGAAGAATTTCAAAAAACCTGATTTCTTAACACTGATTAGTATTCCATTTTCTTTTATGATTGAGGCGCTCAGAGACAAATAGGTATAATTTCAAATAAGCTACTTTCGAGAAAATATGCTTTAAAATTTTCGTGGTGTGTGGTTTTCCATATAGTTTTTTAGAATTTCATAGAGTAAATTCTGTAGATTTTGACAGGAGCCAGTTTTTGACAGATTTTCAATTAAAGACTAATCTTCCTATTTGGTTGCTCAAGCTATATGTGTTAGTATTTTTCTATTTTTGCTTCCCAATTTAGCATATGTTGAATATAAAAATTATTCTAAATAAGTTGTTTAATAATAGTTTAACATTTATTTAACACTAGAAGGACCGCCAAATTGAATATACCTATTCGGACCGTGACCAGTCAAAATGACTGGTAAAGGGGAAATTTTTTCTATCAAAATATTTTTAAATTTTTTCTTTTGAAATTATTTTGTTATTAATTCCATAACTTTTTTGTTATAAAATTGAAATATTTTTTCACCACGGGTGCCCGGAATCACCTCAGTTTGGCATAGTTGACGAATGCGTGTATGTCATAAAATGCATATGTCAAATAATTATCAAAAAATTGAAACACATTATCAATCTAATAATAAAAACATGTTAGATGGCTATGGTTATTGACCATGGGTACACGGTTTCACTTCAGTTTTGTTTTAGTAGATGTTTTCTAGCATCCAGCGCTCTGAAGTTTTTCAATCCGATGCCTATAAATTATACCTGATATTGTAGGTTTTGAAGCATATTTTTTATATAAGTAGAGAAATTTACCATGGGTGCACGGATTCACCGCCATTCATCCAAAATCATTTTTTTTGCATGTTGAAGGTAAAGAATAAAGACTTTTAAAGATTCAAATGAAAATTTGTATTATATACATAGTTTTTCACTATGGGTGCACGGATTCACCGCGTTTTAATCACATATTGGACTTTTTGCAATTTTTAAAAAAGCATTATTACAAATCTTAACTAAACCAAAGTTGAAATCATGTCTTTCATGTTGAGACATAATTATTTAAAAAATGAATTTTATTTTAAGCTCCGTTTTTTTCATTCCTGGAAAAGAAATATTTCAATTATATCTTGAAATAATAAATTTATTTATTAACATTAAAAAACAGGTTTTTGCCATCGTATATTTATCTGATAAGATCTGATCAACATCCAAGAAATGGAAAAACGGTTTTCATGGATCGAGTGAATTTTAGGAATTATATGCATCAAGTTATGTCGTGCGACGGAAAACAGTGGAAATAAAAATAATGAATCAACATGGTCAAATGTACACATTGATTTGTTTTTCCTTCAAAGTTTTTCGATTGACTAATGTTGCATTTCAAATGCCTATCATATCTATCTCAAAAATATTTTGTGTTGTGAAGCAAGTTGAAAACTATTTATTTCTATATAATTAACAACGGCGAATTTACAGCCATTCCGTGCACCCATGTTGAAAAATCTTAGCGCCAATGTGGTCTATCAGATAGACTGGCGTGAGTCTAGTCTAGGTATGCCAGGTGTACTGGGTTCGATTCCCGGTATCGGCAAGAAAACTCTAGGGTTCAAACCCCGTAAGTTGCCGACAGGTAAGATGTGTTTCCTCTTATAATAAGAATGTTCAATCAGTTGCCAGCTTTATACACGGGTGCCGGAATACGTGTAAGGGAACTTGAATTGGAAATTTGTCGAACCTAATAATCTAAGAATGCATGTGAATACATACTTGGGCAGAAACTGCGGTGAATCCGTGCACCCATGGTGAATAACCAACGTATGAAGAATAATCAAATATAAAAAAAAATCATTTAAATGGTTCAGTTTCATAGACATAAGGTCTTCAAATTTGAATAAATAAGTACAAAATTCATAATTATTTTACTCATACTAGTTCAGTATAAAACATATTTATAACCTAAAATTACTCGATTACTCGAATGGACATGTATTAAAACTAACATAACTTTTACAAATCTTGTTGAAGTTTCGCCAAATTTTGACAGAAAGTTCGATTATAGTTGAGCAACAAAACAGACCAAAAAAGTTGGGAGTCAAGTGCTTGAAGCGCCACACAGCGGTCGATCCGAGAACTTTTTCTACAAATTTCCATGACTTCGCATCAAAAATCAATAATTTTATAGCTAATGACACACTCCTGCCCACCATAAATCAACTAAGGCTCTTTGTCTTGAATGTAGATTGCAAATAAAACCAAAAGCAAGCGAAAAAAAATTATCTTGTTTGAGTTATAGGTTTGTGAATTTTACCAGTCATTTTGACTGGTCACGGTCCGAGTGTCCATGGCGAAATTTTTCTCGCTTACTAAAAGAGCTAGAAAAATAAAAAATACACAGTTTTGTAGAGATTCAAAATTCATGAAAAGTCGTATTTTTTGCGAATTTTTAGAGCGTAGTGTTTAAAAGATATTCAACAAACAAAGTGTCCAACCAGTCATTTTGACTGGTGCGGTCTTTCTAGTGTTAAAAGTATCATTCTAAATCACCTGTTTAATTCAATGCTATTGATCAAATAGGAATGGTTTTCAATCATGAAAGTACTTACCTTTTATTAGAATAAAGGCAACATAAAGGAATCAAGTTTTGGATAAGGTTCTGAACTATGAGTTTTAGGTTATTCACTTCATATGTTTGCTTACATTTAATTATTATTATTATTTATTTGAGACCTTTTAACCACCCGGGTTATTCGGGTATACGCTTACATTTAATGGGATTTTAATTGTTTTTCAAGCTGTTGAAAACTAGCGCCGAAAATTCCCCTAAAATTTTAATTTTTGCCACCCAATTTTCTGGAGCTGGAGTGAGACAAGGATGTATTCTATCACCGCTACTTTTTCTAATCGTAATGGATGAGATTCTGATTGGATCGATTGACTGTGCACCGAACCGAGGATTGCCGTGGAATCCTTCAACAATGGAGCAACTGAACGACCTTGACCTGGCTGACGATATTGTTTTGCTCGCCCAAACACAACCAGATATGCAGAGCAAACTCGACGACCTCACCGAAAGTTCCAAGGCAGCAGGTCTCAAAGTCAATGTCGGAAAGACCAAGTCGATGGAGATCAACACAGGAGATCCCTCCTGTTTCCTGGTAGCTGGGCAACAAGTTGAGAAAATGGAGTGCTTCCAGTATCTTGGTAGCCAGATTACGCCTGATGGTGGTACCAGAAAAGACATCGAAACACGGATCAGAAAGGCCCGATTTGCGTTTGCGAGTCTCCGAAACATCTGGCGGTCACGCCAGATCTCTCTACGAACAAAAATCCGAATCTTCAACTCAAACGTCAAATCCGTATTGCTGTACGGGTGCGAAACTTGGTGCACATATGCGGTAACGACGCGAAAACTGCAAGTATTTGTAAACCGCTGCCTGCGGAATATCATCCGCGCTTGGTGGCCTGGCAACTGGATCTCGAATGAGGAACTACATCGCCGGTGTCATCAAAAGACGCTAGAAATCGAGATTCGGGAACGTAAGTGGAGATGGATTGGGCACACGCTGCGAAGAGATGAAAACGAGATTTGCAGAGAGGCGCTAGATTGGAATCCAGAAGGTCATCGAAGAAGAGGCAGACCCAGAAATTCGTGGCGGCGAAGTCTAGCCGCTGAAATCCGAACTGTCGACGAGAATCTTGACTGGGACCAGGTGAAGACGCTGGCTCCGGATCGTCAACAGTGGAGGTCTTTTACCACGGCCCTATGCACCGGAGGATCGGCGCGGGATCATTAAGTAAGTAAGTAAGTACCCAATTTTCTGTGTATGTTTGTTTATACTGTTTCCATGTTGTAAAACGCCGTGAAGTAGACAAGCAATTCTAATATGAAAAAATTCATTCCTTAGAGCAGGGGTGAGCAACGCGCGGCCCGCAGGTCGCATGTGGCCCGCGAGACCCTTTTGTGCGGCCCGCGAAGCTTTTTTTCAAATTTAAATGCATTAACTTTTCTCAACGATGCATTGTTAGGAAAATTTATATGACTTGATCAGATATGCACTTATTTTAAGGTTGCCAGATTGCCCGGTTTTATCAGAGTTTGCCCGGATATTTGATATAATATTTGGGAACAGTTCGGCCCTGCCCGGTTGCCCGGATTTTATTGAAAAAATACCCGGATTTTTAAACTATATTTGGCAAATAAAAAAAAATTATAAATTGTTTTGTTAAAATTATTATTATATTAGATTTAGCCATCAAAACAAATTTTGCAAGAATAATCATGAAAGGTTTTTTCGAAGCTTAAAATACGATTTAAAATCCGTTTATGAGTTTTGATGAAAAAAAAAAATATTTCAATTTCTTTTATATTGATTTTTTGTTAAGTAATTTTTGGGTTTTGACAAAATTTTCCCAGTTATTGCTCGAATTTTTAGTCATCTATTTATAAATGAAAAGCCCGGATTTGCCAGGATTTTATAGAAAATTGCCCGAATTGTCCGGCCCGGATACGTGCTGAAAAAAATCTTAACTTTTTTGCATTTGCCCCTCAATCATCAGGTTTTTAACTTTTTTTGGCATTTTAAGCATTTATTATGTTCTGTTCAAAGGTATAAATGTAATATTGTTTATTTGCGTAACGTTATATTGGAGTATATTATATTAAAAATACATTTTTCTTAATAATTTAACTCCTAACACTTTGAAAAGCAAAATCCATTAAAAGAGTCGAAAGAGCAGCCAAATTTCGGAAGCTACTCATGATCAAAGGAATTTCGAAGTGCGTTAATGAAGTCGTTATTTTTTTTTTCAAGCAAAAATAAAGTTATGCTCAGCAGATATTTTTTTATAAAATTTGTTCTATCCAATTCGGCAAAAAGGCTTCAAATACTAACAAAAAAATTAAACTTAAACTTTGTGAATTATTTTTATTTCTGAATATTGACATAAATTGAGAAAATTTAATAAATAAAGCCTGGGTTTTAACAATAAAGTTGTAAGGACGAATGTTTGCTAAAAAGTATCTGCTACTAAACAATTGAGAGAATTTAAAAATGGCAAAGATGTAGTGATGTACTTTTTCAATATCGGGTATTCAAAAAGTCGTTTTGAATTTCTGTTTTTAAACACTTGAATTCTCTTTTCCAGATTTATTTTCTCAAAAAAATCGTTGTTATAAAATTGACGTGAAGCTCTGCAAATTATAAAAATTAACATTAAGTGCGGCCCGCCGACAAGTTTTCAATTTTAAAATAACCCGTTGGTTAAAAAGGTTGCTCACCCCTGCCTTAGAGCAAGTTCACTCGTGTTTGGTAAAAGTGATAGAAATTTCGACACTTGTAGCTCATTTTGAAAATTCTACCATGCGAAAATGTGCTCAAGATCTTTGGCCGTTGTATTTTTTACAACTCTGTGTCTATTTCAGCCGATGATAAAAATCGAACTATTTTTGCATCACAGCATTGGAAAAAAGAACACGTGTTGTAAAAAAACATGAGCAGAGCTTGAAAATGTTTTTGCATGGAGAAGTTTTCGAAATGTGCTACAAATGTTGAAATTTCTACCACTTTTTCCCAACACGAGAGAACTTCCTCTTCGAAAACAAATGAGCTGGAACTGTTCTTGTCAAAAACAAGAACTTTTGGTGTCCAAAACTAGTTCATAGATCGGTTTTAGTTAAAAGATATGATAAAATAAAAAATCAGTTTTTTTTCAATAAAAAGGTAGAGAATAAAGAAAAAAAGTCTGATTGAACCAATCATATTTTAGATGAAAAACGTTAGTCATTAAGGTTTATATGGTTTTTCTGGTAAAACAAGCAAAAAACTGTCGAAATATAGGTATTTTATAGTTGTCCTTCAAATGAAAAAGCATGGAGGAAAAAAATCTGAAAATCTGAAAAATACATAAGAAAGAGTTTTAAATATGAAGAATCTGTAGCATTATTATCTCAAAATTATAAATTTTTGTTCTTGAAACCACTCGCCCAAACAGCTAATTTCTGTTTAAAATTCTGTTTTTGTGAAATTTCTATCTGAAATTTTCAATACTAGGTATGTCTAATTTCATAACACTAGAGCTATTGCCAGAAGGTATCAATTTAGATCAAAATCAATAATTAAGTTCAATTCTATTTCTATTTCTAATTTTGTACATTTTAAGAGGATTTTAACCTTTCCAGTCATTCGTCCTCTGGAAAATTATATTACACATCTCTGCCAACACTACTGAATATTTAGCTGATTTTACGGTAAAGGTGTGTTTTCTTCTTATCTTTAATACGAGTGCCTGTATCCGTGGTCTAATGTTGTATCTACTTAATTTATACATGAATTGGACCAACGAAATAAGATCCTAACCAGTAAAAAAACTGGCAACCCCACTCGTGTTCCATGAACTGTCAAACGGTTTAGAACTGCGTCAAATTGGGTCTAAACCTTATCAGTTTTGGACCAATCCTTATACCGGTTTTTTCAAAAACTTGAGTTTGAAATGGTATTTTAGCCTTTTCGGAGTTTTCTTTTATAAAGACTTTTTTCTTTTATAGAGACTCTTGCTATAACCTAAAGACTTTGAAGAACAAATGAAAACTTCTAGCTTAGCGCCTCTAAAGTCGTGACTATTTTTTCATGAAGTGTAGCGCTTAGTTTTTGTCGATCTCGATGACTGAATTTTGATATCATTTTTTAAAACTAGGGGGGATCTGGCAGGATCACCAAGTGTCAAACCATAACATATTTTTCACCGCAGTGTCATCAAAGGGACATGGACAGACAAAAACTGTACAAAATAAAATACAACTCACCATTAAACTAGTGCTAAATCTTCCCTTCCTACCTTTCAGAAAAAATGTCGTGTTGAAATAGAATAAAATGGCAACAGTGAAAACGAAAATGACGGAAAATAAATAAATAAACGGCAAAAAAATCATAACCAGTGCAGCCCGGCTGGTCGTGACATCTACCGGAAGAGAAAAAAACTAAATCAACTCCAGCTTCGTGAAATGAAATAGGAGGGGGGAAATTAAGTGCGAAATCCTAACCTTCTGTGATCCCAGCTTTGGAGTTCGGAGTTCGTCAAATGTGGGTGACTCAAGGGGGAAAAAGCGAGTGTACTCAACCCAAAGTGAAGAAAGTTTTTCACGAGCGTTTTTTTTACGGGGGGAAAGTGTTATTTTTAATTACGTATTTAAGTATGTGTGTGTGAATTTGCGTCTGTTTTTTCGCCCTCTCCATGTTGAGTTAATTGAAAATAATTACCCGTTAAATGGTTGGCTGTATTAGTAAGAGTGAGAGTGCATTTAAAGGAGTAATGCTGCGGATTTGAGGAGCTCTACGACCATTAGTTGTTATTTCGGTCAGATTCGTCGAAGCGGTTAAAGTGAAGTTTTAATGAAAATCAACAACAATTACTTAGCTTTGGGTCGACTCCAGTTCCCAATTAAAACCTAATTCTTCTCATCATCGAAGAGACTGCCGAAATACATCAAAATGCTAGCTAAACTAGGTGTAAATATAGTTCTTCTTATTATACTAGGAAAAGGTAAGTGCAATTTCCGCTTTAATTAAAACTAAATATCAAGTAAATATGTAAATGATGAAGTTCGTTGTTTACTGATAATTTTTATGTGGAGGTATTTTTAAAAAAAAGATTTATAAAACATAAAAACATCAAATATTACTATCATAATCTGTCAAAACCATCTAAATTGATAGACTACATTCGCTGGTAAAACATTTCTCAAATCCCTGTCTCCAATTTGCTCGATTGTCTGCCAGAAGACCCTAACAAGAAACAATTTTCTCCTTGAAGCACCAGTTATCTCTTAGCTACCTTAAGTCTTCTGATCAAAGATATGTCTCCGGGCTTGAAATATGAGGGTCACGACGAGAGTCCCGAAATGATATCAATTTATTATTCAACAGCACATTGTTCATCTTCCGCCTTCCCGTGATAGATTAATAGTTGTGCCTTTTTTGGGGGGCGAAGAGCTTCTTCTTTGAGAGATTTTCTGGCGCAGAAAGATGAAAAAACACTCAAAATTTCCCTGGCTGCAGAACCAACAACGGGAATGGATTGTGCATCGTTGGTATTTCCGGTGAATTTTGTGCTTCCGAAAATTTCCACCAACCGATCCAACCGAAGGGAAAGGCCGCTGATGATGTCATTGTTCATTTTCTGGTATTTTCACACTAACGCGCCGCGCGCGACGCCAACGAAAGAGGAAAAAAAGCTCCACAATGCTCTTTACCTCTTGGTACAACCCATTGCCCTTCAACAATTTTCCGGAGCAGGACGATCCGAAGGAATGACGGGATGATCGTTCCCGTCAGAAGTCCTGGAGAAGAAGCTGCAACGTTTTTGCCGAGGTAGAAAAAAACATCCCGGAGAATATTTATTGTCTTGGCCAAAGTTGGGGCTCTGTGATGAGGATGGGGGAAAGCGCCGCATGAGAAGGATGTTGGCTTCCGTTGTTTTTCGCGCGCCACCAAGTCTGAATAGGATATTTCCTACCACCAGATCCAGGCAAAAACCACGTCCCATTTTCGGTTGCCTTCAGTAAGCTAGCAGCCAGAGTCGAGGAACACTTCCGGGCCGGAATTTCACAGCAAGAGCAACGAAAGAAACGACAGCTAGAAACAGCGACCAAGTTTTCAAAGAGGAGTAAATTTTGAGCGACTTTGAGGACTGAAATTTCGTCTTCCCTTCTCATGTCTCTTTTTTTTAAACTTTTAAAGTAAATGAAATTTAATGACATTATTGACATTTTAACATTCTTGACGATAATAGCATTTTTAACGATTTTGCAATATTTGCCAATTTCCATATATTGAACATTTTTGACAATTTTTTTAAATTTTATAAATTTTAAGAATTCGGAAAATATGGATAATTTTGAGAATTTTCACAATATTGAACATTGCTTATGGATATTTTTTTGAGAATTTCGTATTGATTTAACAATCATAAACATAAACTTAATTAAACATGTTTTGTGTCAATTTTTTTATTTGAAACGATTCATACGTTTAGGGCCAAACACGTTTTTAGTTCGGTTTTTGTTTTGTGGATCTTGTTCGCAGAATTGGTCTCTCCAAATAGCTGGCCGCTAGGGGTACTGTCAATGATTTCTCGTGTTCTGTTTCTGTCAACGGAATTTCAGAGTCTTCTTCTTTCTTCTTCCCCTTCTGATCACTTGAAGCTTTTTTTCACGTTTCCCATTTTCAATCAAAGTTTCCTCTCCATCCGACAGTCTCTGTTACATGTAAATGTGCATTGCACAGATTACTATGGCCAGGCCAACCATGTGGTAAATACCGGAAGAGATACTGGAACAAGGAAAAGAATAAAGCGTGGAGTTCAGTGCCAAACGCTTCAAATAGGTTTTTATGAAAATAATGCTCTGTAAAAGTATAATAAATCTGTAAAAGTTGGGATCACACCAATGATGTTTTTATCGGGAGGATACATTTATCACTGATTCAGATCCGTGCGTTTTAGTTTGCAGGAGCAGGGCTGATACTTTTTTTAGTACTGGGAACTTTGGCACCTTCTGAACATCTCACATCTTTCCGGTCTATAAAATATTCATGAAATTTTTCTATATGCCACAGCACACTTCACAATAATGTTCATCTTCGTAGTTATGTATAATTATCTGGATTTGATGTTCTTTCAATACATTTTTACTCTAATTTCTTACTTCTGAGAAAACTGTTTCAACGGAGCGGAAATTTTGACGTCCTACAAGGCAACGCCTACTTGAACTCCTCATATCACTTGCCATTCAGTTTTCCCGAAAAAACATAAAATCATCCAAATCTTTAGGCTTCCAAGCTTCTCGTACAAAATGCTTCCGCATTGTGTCCTTACGGCCATATTTGTTCCAAATAGGCAAAAATGCTCGAAAACGAGGAGCGTAACCAAATAAGCATGAAATGTTTTTTAAAAGCTTTAAAGACGATCTAAAGTCTTTTGATGAGTTTTAATGAAAAACATTTTTTTTTGTCGAGTAATTTCTGGATTTTGACAAAATTTGCCCGGATATTGCCCGGATTTTTGGTCGTCAATTTTGAAATCAAATGCCCAGATTCCGCCAGATTTTTATATTAAGTTGCCCAGATTTGTCCGGCCCGGATACATGCTGAAAAAATTCTGGCAACCTTATAATAAGAACATTGAGAATATTTTTCTCAAATTTTACAAATTTTAATTGTTTTGACAGTTGGGGAAGGTCGACAAACTGTGCCAATTTTGAAGATTGTTAAAAAAAATCTTATTTTAGAAAAAAAAAAAAATGAAAAAAAGATCATTTATATTTTCATCTCGTTATCCAGTTTTATAAGAATTTGTAAATGTTGCTTTGGATCTGAGTATTCCGAGATTTTGTAAGCGAGATTTTTTAGGCTTTCTATGATAATTGACAAGTTTCAGATATCTAAAATTTTAAAATACTTACAGCAAGTTCACTGTCGTTGGGAAAAAGTGGTAGAAATGTTGACACTTGTGGCACATATTGAAAACTTTACCATGCAAATATTTTTTTAAGATCCTCAATTCAGTTCGGCCTTCCATTGTTTTTACAACACGTGTTGTATTTTCACATGCTGTGATACAAAAATAGCTCTATTTCTAACACATACGACTGAAATAGAAACAGTGCGGTAAAAAAACAACGCCCGAAGATCTTGAAAACATTTTTGCATGGTAAAATTTTCAAAATGTGCTACGCGTGTCGAAATTTCTACCACTTTTTCCCAACACGAGAGAACTTGCTCTTACGAGAATTTAAAAAATTTAGACGAATATGATTCATGTGGAGAGTTTTATGAGAATTTACAAATGTTGCTTTGGATTTGTTTTATATTTTGGAATTTTCATGTTGAGGAATTTTGAGGATTCAGAGTATTTCTGAATTTTTATATATTTACTGAATATTGCGAGAATATGTTGGCGAGATTTTTTAGGCTTTCTATGAATATTGCCAATTATCAGAAATTTTAAATTCTAAACAAATTACAAGCATTAAAAATTTAAACGAATATGATTCATGTCGAGAATTTTAAGAATTTTGAGCGTTCTTATTTTTGGACAATACAAATAAAAGAATTTTTGATGAATTTAACAATTTAGAAAACTTTTTGAGCATTGATAATTTAAGAAATTTTGATTTAAAACTTTTTAAAATTTTTTGGTGAATAAACAACATACAAGTACAATTTTTTAAAATTATTTGACATATTTGAGTAAACAACGAGTCAAAGAAATTGACACATTTTCTAGTTTTAAGAATTTTGACAATTAAACAATTTTCAGAGAATGCAAATTATAGGAAATCTTGAAAAGTTTTAAGTATTTTACTATAATTTTTTTTAGTATCATTTAATTCTAAGCATTTATTAAATAATATATGCTGAGAATAAAAAAAAAAAAAGAATTTTAAAACTAATGCAGACAGAGTTGTAAGATATTTGATAATTGGGGTCGATTTGTGAATCAAAATAATGTTCTGTTTTGAGAATATTTTAAAAAAAGATTTTTTTACAATTTAAAAAAAAATTTATATTGGAAATTGTAAAATTGTCAAACTTAATTTTTGAAATTCAGTGAGTTTATTGAAACAAAAATTATTGAGCATTTGAAAAAAAAAATTGAGAGTTAAAAAATTTTCAGAAATTTTTATTAAAGAATTATAACAATTTAAAGAAGCTTAAATATTTTGAGATTACTTAGGGTGGAGCTACAAAAAAATTTAGTCCATTACATGAAATTTGAAAACTGTTTTTTGGGAAATGGTGAGATTTGTGAAAATTCTGAAAGTATTAAAAAGTATGAAGAAAAAATTTATCAAACTGGGTGATTTTGGTAATATCAATTTTTTTTCAAAATTTGAAAATTTGGATAATTTTATAATTTTATTGATGTCAAGATTGTTCCGAATTTTATCAATTTTCCTTATTTTTGACAATTTTTACCATAAGGACAATTTTTGACATCTTCAAGAATCTTAAATTTTGTTAAAATAGTCAGTTTCATAAAATTCAGAAATTTAGGAAAAAATGATAATTTTAACAGGTTTTAACTTTCGAAAATTCCAAAATTTTAGGTTAGAAGTTAGAAGATTAAAAATTGTGTAAGTTTTGGATTTCGAGGAATTTCGAGAAGAGACTTCTAGAGTTTTTACTCAATTCAAAAGCATTTTGGAAAAATATACTACTTTGAGAAGTTTAAAGAGTTTAACGAATTTGAGTTTTGAGTCTTGAGTATTTATTTTGATTATTTCAAGAACATTGAGAATTTTTTGAAATTTTGGAAATTACGAAAGTTTGAAAATTATGATAAGGTTGAAATATTTTTTTTGAAAATTTTGAAATATTTCGATTTTTTTTAGAAAATTTGGTTATGGTTTGAAGAATGTAAGAAACCTTAAAAATTGTTAAAATTTCAAAACTATCTAAAATCTTTAAAGTTTTGAATCTTTTTGAAAATTTTCAAATTTTGAGAATAGTTTATAATTTTAAATGCGTTGACGATTTTGAGATTTTTCATAGTTGGAATTCGAAGAATTTATTCCATACAGCAAATTCCATGAATCTTAAAAATTTGAAAATGGAAGACAGATGAGAATTTAAGATAATTTAGGAAAATTTGGAAATCTTCGAATGTGTTAAGTATTTTAATAGTTTAGAAATTCTAAAATATTCAAAGGTTTTGTGATTTTTAAAATTCTTAAGAAGTATTGAAAGTTCATAAAGTTTTAATAAACTCTGAACTTTCGATATACTTAAGACCTTTGACTATCGTCCTGTTTAAATATGTATTGGTCATTCGCTTTACTTAAAAAACTGACAATTTTTGGGGTGTCGGAAAATCTTTGAATGTTATAAATTTTCAAAACATGGAGGAGCGGGGTATTTTAATTATTCTGACGTTTTCTACCAACAATTTTATAAATTTTCAAAATTTAATAACAAATTTTAATTTTTTTTTCAAATTTTAGAAAATTTAACATTTTTGACAATTTAGAAAAAATATTATATTCCAAGAGTACGAATGATTTTAAGAATTAAATTTGAAGACTTAGATTTATTTTGAGAATTATGATGAATTTCATAATTTAGGAACATTTTGAGTTACGGGGGTTTGGAATAAAATGCTCAATTTCAAGGGTTTTTATAATATAAGGAATTTCGATTTTTTTATGTTTTACGAAATAGATTTAAATAGATTCTTAGGAATATGTGTGAATTTTTTTTTTAATTTCTGAGAGTTCTAAAACTTTGGAGAGATTTGTCATGAAAATTTTAAATTTCGATTAATTTCGCAGTTTCGAAAGTATTGTATTGAGAAATCTGAGGGTTTTGAGAATTTGGAGATTTCAAAACAACTTAGGAATATCTCGATTGTTGACAAGTTTTGTTGAGTTTAACAATTTTATCAACATTGTTAGTTTCGTCAATTTTGTCATTTCCCACTTTTCCGATAATTCGTCCTCTGCAAAAGTGAGAGCAAACTTGGCTCCATGGCAATGATGATGATAGTGCTGCCGTCTTTCGCCTTTCCTTTAGCCCTACCTCGTCCAAGAAAAGACCAAAGTAAAGCGCAAAAATTTTACGATCAAACGCGCCATTTGATTATTATCTGCTAGTGGTAGCTCGAGCTTGAATTGCTCTCCTTTGCACTTGGCGGATGGCGATTTTGCTGCTCCGGTGGAGGATTTGGTGGATTCCCTATTTTTTGCTTGATAATTTTAAAATCGTTGCAGGATGAAACCGGAATAAAAATATCTTTCGTGAAACCGTTGTTGGAAGCGAAAACAATTTGTGGGTGGTATTTTTTATAACTCCAGGGGGACGCTGAGTAAACAGTTTTATGAAGTTGTAATGGCGATTTAATTTGTTAACAACAAATAAAGCTAGGAAGATTCCAGAGAGATTGGTTGAAATTTTTAAAAATGAAAACTTGCTAACTAGACGAACAAACCTTTGATTTAGAATTAAGAATCGGAATTTAGATTCAGAATAAAAAATCATATTTCTGATTCAAAAAAACAGAATTCAGATTCAGAACTATAGTGTTTTTGGAAAACTATCCTTCGGTTTTATCCCTAAATTTATGCAATTCATGTAGCAAAAATTTAAATTCTCTACCGCGAGACAGTTTTCTTATGGCTCTGTTAGGAACTTAGGAATCTTTTGAAGAATTTAATACATAGAATTTAAATAATTTATTTTAAAACAATTCCACGTTCGATTAAAATTTCCGGAAATAAATCAAAAACCTCCCTTTACTAGTGAGCCAAAAGTTGCCAAAAAGCCCTGCTGGAAAGCAAGCTTCTCTGGACCGGTCAGCTTCGCCAAAATTAATTTCCCGTGCCGTGGACCGCAATTCAATTGCGCGAAAGCAAAAACACCCCAGCTTGTTCTCTAATAGACCACAAAATGAAAACAGTGTGGCGTGTAGTAGCTCTGCGAGCTCTGATGCTGCTTCTGTTTTCACGGTGGCGTAAAATTCAAAATCGAGCGCTATACCTACTTTGGAATCGGGAATCATCTCCTGCTACTTTCCGGTTCCGGCTGTTGGCGGAAGGTTGAAGTTTAACGAAACAGGTTGAGGAAGAACTTTCGATTCAACCGATTCGACAAAACCAACACACATGTGATGTGGCAAGGCGGGCGATACAAATCGAGCATTATGCGAGCTAGTGAGCGAATACCGCGTAAAAGTTGTAGTTAGCTAGCAGGATACTAACTAAACGTTTTTTGGGGAAATACGGAACTTTTCGGTTTCGGGCTTTTTCGTGGGTATCATGAATGAAACAAGGCCGACACACTAATTAAAGGACTCCTGTTGAACTTTCAATTTTCGGAACTGTTTCAAGCTGGGGCGGATGAAAGGTGCGATAATGGCAAAAGTTTGGTACCGATAATAGGCTTTTTTGTAAAGACGATAATGTCCTTGATCATTAGCAGATGCTTGTCATTGATTTCACACCTAAACGGCAAATACTATCGACTTTTGCAATGAACATCATTAAACGGGTTGTTTTTGAGGTGATATTTTTTTCAGTGTGTTATAAACTTAACCACTTCTTTTTTTTTTCAAAATAGAAGAATTTAATGGAATGTTGATGTTTTATTTTTAAACTGTTTTCTCAAAATCTTGTTTTGATTCCTTAAACGAAGATCGAGGAAAAAGTGTTTGAAAAGTGTTCATAGCTCATCCCTACGAGTCATCGAAAATCTACTGAATCATGTAGTGATAAGGAAGTGAAACACAAAACGTCATCAATTTTGCAATGGCGTTCTTGTTTCTTTAATGTTTCATGCTGCGCAAAAAAGGCAAACAGCTCACAAGAATAAAGCGAACTTTTATTTTATTTTCGAGAAACCCAATGCCAAAAAACTACCAAACTCTTTCTGAGTGGAGGGAATAGTTTTGGAAACCGAAGTCCATCCAACTGACTGCAGGACAATCATGAGGGTTATTAGGACTAGTCGATGATAATTTTCCTTTTAGAAGGCAGGCATAAGGATCTAGTGGCAAAACAATCTAAAACATTTAAATTTGTGGAATTTGTGTAAACAACCCATGTTGGTAAAACAAATTACCGAACCGGTGTATTCCTGTTTACAGTGTTACAGTCTTCAAAACTGTTGAAACTTAAAGATGCTCGCAAAACTCTACATAAATCCGTTTTCAACTTTTGCATCAGCACAAGTTTAGTCTAAATTCAATGGCAACTTCCTAATGGAATCTCAGTCCATTTGATTTTTTTAAGAGACCTACTGACCTAGCAAACATAAAATCGTATCAGAAATGATAACTTAAATCGTTTACAATGGTGTTGAGATTCGTAATTCCAACTGCGTAGTGAAACGATTACCCAGTTATTGTTTTGGACAAGCTAACGCATCAGCTCGGCCTTTTGTCGAAAAAAGGTCGAAGATATGGCTTCGAAGAAGTACCCACCGATGGCAGCTTTTTTGTTTCCACCTCTAAAAGGGACTCCACAAGCATAGCCGTCACCAAATATCAAGCGTCGCCGTGGTAATGATGGACTATCGCTAGTCTCTTCAACAATGACTGGGACTAAGTCTATCGATCTTAGTGATCTCTCAGTCCCGTTTGTTGTTCCTCCAACTCCGGCACCTAAGTTCTGGCTGTATCTAGCTGGACTTCAACCGCAAATAACCGATCAAGATGTCAACAAAATAATCTCTCTTTGCTTGGATATAACCTTACCAGTGGAAGTGAAACGATTGCTCCCGAAAGGAGTAGATGGCTCCACTAGAAGATTTGTTTCTTTTAAAATCGGATTGGATCCTTCGCTCAAAGATGCCGCGCTGAACACAACGACCTGGCCCTCGAGGATGCAGTTCCGTGAATTTGTGGATCAACCAAAAAACTTCAACCGTCGGTTTCAGACTCCTGCCCCATAAGTACAACTCTTCCAGTCAACTGTCGAAGCTACCGCACCGATAGCTTTTGGAACGGGTCGGTCAACAACCGTACCGGTGTCCTTGAGGTAGACCCTCTTAGAGGTTTGAAGGTTGATGGGAATCACATGGTTCTCATTCCAACTGACAACGACGACGAGACACTAGCTCTCTGCTGTTTATCTCTTGACCGTTTTTCTGCTGTGGGAGGATCAGCCAACGCTTCTGGGGTTTCTCCACTGGGACGCAACGAACTTGGCACTTGGGAGGCCTCAAAGCCCCTCAACTCAGTCGCGCTGTTTCCAGCCAGCGTCTTCAGCCGTCCCAGCCCTGAGTTCGAATGCGGCGATGAGGTCCTCCAGCCTACTCATCCAGGCAAGTATTCATTTTCCCCGGAAAATTCTCGTTGTGTGATGAATTTTTACCTAACCGCAGATCCTACGTACGAAGTCTACCAACACATCTCATCTACAAGTGCCTCAATTGCTTCTCGGGTTTCGACACCAGGACGCATCGTTCTGAGCCCTCGGAAGACCCCTGAGCCCTTCGTTCTGAGTCCTCGGGAGACCCCTGAGCCCTTCGTCTCAGTCGCGCTGCTGCCGCCTTCCGACAGATGCATCCAGCTAAACACTCCTGACCTCGGAAATCCGGCGTTTCGTACTGGGCCTCCAGCACTGGGACGCAACGAATTAGGAACCACGGAGACCCCGGAGCCCTTCGACTCAGTCGCGCTGTTTCCAGCCAGCGTCTACAGTCGTCCCGGCCCTGAGTTCTTCTGTGGCAAAGTTGTTCTCCAGCTTGCGCTATCAGGCAAGTATGATATCGTTGACTGTTCTTCTCCGCGTGATGAAATCTGCCTTTCCAGCGATCTTCGTTCCGGTACTGTATCTGAATCGGACTACTCTATCAGCATTTTCTACCAGAACACAGGTGGTGTCAATACCTGCCTGATCGATTATCTGCTTGCTACTTCGTGCTCCTGCTACGATATCATTGCCTTTACCGAAACATGGCTTGATGACCGTAACCTCTCCAGTCAGATTGTTGGCCCAGATTACACAGTGTTTCGTTGCGACCGTAGCCCCCTCAACAGCAAGAAATCTACTGGTGGTGGAGTGTTACTTGCCGTTCGATCTAAACTCCCGGCTTTGCTTATCGAAGACGTTTCCTGTGACGATCTGGAGCTTCTTTGGACCCGCATTGATCTCGGTAATCTGAAACTCTTCCTATGCGTAGTGATCGTTCTGGCGACCTGGTTTTAGCAGAGTCCTTTTCGCGTTGCCTGTCTAAAGTCAGCTCCTTTTGTTCTCCCGAGGATGACACACTCGTCATTGGCGACTTCAACATGCCCGGCCTAAAATGGTGATCCTCTCAAGGTAGCTTTCTGTTTCCTGATCCTGTGCACTCTTCGTTCTCGGCATCTTCTAGCGTATACTTAGACGCCCTGAGTACAGCGACTTTACGTTAGATAAATAATATCAAGGACGTATGCTCGACCTCTGTTTCGTTAACGAAGGTTTCTGGATTCCGACGATTGACTTAGCTCCCGCTCACCTTGTCAAAGCTGTTCCACATCACCCAGCCTTAGTGGTCTCTTTCGCTGCCGCAAGGATATATGCTCCAGTGAAGAAAACGGCTTCCTTCTATCAAGATTTCAAGAACGTGGATTTTGAAACTATATCTCTCGTTCTTGAGTCCATCGAATGGGAAGTTGAGCTCGATCCTTCTGATCCAAACGCAGCCGCTGAGACTTTTTCCAACATGCTGAACTACATTATTGATCGCCATGTTCCGAAACGTAGGGTAGCTAAAAATCTACGGGCTCCCTGGATCACTAAATCACTGCGGCGACTGAAGACGGCCAAGAAACGTGCACTCAGAAACTACAACAAGCACAAATCCCCTTACACTAAGGGAGAATACCGCAAACTAAACTCGGCTTATAAAAAAGTCAGTAAGCGTAGCTACTTGAATTATTTAAATTCGGTTACAAAGGAATTTCAAGACCAGTCCGAAATCTTTTTGGAAGCATGTAAAAAATCAACGGAAAGAACCAGGGCTTCTGTCCCACATGTTCCTTGACAGCGACACAGCGAAAACTGATCCAGAAATTTGTGAACTTTTTGCCGAGAAATTTTCAAATATTTTCACAACTGGTCGAATTTCCTTGGAGCAACTGGCCAGAGCTGTCAGAAATATATCACCCCTAGGGTCGGTCATCTTCGAATGGTATTCTGGTCGACGAGGCGGCCATCCTAAAAGCGACAGCAAAGCTAAAAAATTCATCTTCTACGGGCCCGGACGGTATACCAGCTACTTTTTTGAAGCGTTTTATGCCATCTTTGCTGACACCTATCAGGCATATCTTTCAATGTTTCCTGTCCACAAAAAGGGAGATAAGAGAGACGTGATCAACTATCGCGGAATCTCTGCTCTATGCGCGATCGCCAAATTGTTTGAACTGGTTGTTTTGGATCCAATTTTCTCATTTTGCAAGCATCACTTCTCCAACGATCAGATCGGGTTCATGCCTAAACGATCCACGACTACAAACCTACTGAGTTTTACATCGTTCGTGCAGGACAGCTTTTCCAAGAAAACTCAAACAGACGCCATTTACACAGATCTCTCTGCTGCGTTCGATAAGGTGAAGGTGAGGCTTATGTGGTTCCCTACTGGATTGGTTCCGGAGTTACTTAATGGGACGAAAGTTATCCGTTCGTACTGGTGAATCCTTTTCTAGGCAGTTCGTTGCCTCTTCAGGAGTGCCTCAAGGAAGTCATTCGGGACCGATCATTTTCGTGATCTATTTTAATAATGTACTCTCGCTCCTCGGTGGCACAAAGCTCGCTTATGCCGATGACTTGAAACTTTTTCACACCATAAACGGCCAAGACGACATCAACTTCCTCCAACAGCAATTCACCGCTTTCGCTCACTGGTGCGATATCAATTGCTTGTCCTTGAACCGCAGTAAATGCTCGGTAATATCGTTTACCCGTAAGCAGCATCCTTTTCATGCAGAGTACATCCTCGGAGACCAAACCTTCATCCGGGTGGACCATATTAACGATCTGGGCGTTATTCTTGACCGACGGCTGGAGTTCTAGATTCATACGAACTATGTTGTCGACAAAGCTTCTCGAAGCCTTGAATTCTTGTTTCGTATGGCCAAAGATTTCAAAGACGTATACTGCCTGACAAGTCTTTATTGTTGCATAGTTCGTTCTATTCTCGAGTACGCTTCAGCTGTTTGGTGCCCTTTCTACCAGAACGGAGCTGAAAGAATCGAGGCTATCCAACGGCGTTTTTTGCGGTACGCTCTACGACACTTAAACTGGCAGGATTCGTTTCGTTTACCAAGCTATAAAAACCGCTGCCGTCTGATAGGCTTAGATACGCTTCAAGTACGCCGAAATGCTACACATGCCCTAGTTGCAGCGGACCTTCTCACATCTAGAATCGACTGCCCCGAACTTCCCTCTCAGCGTACGACCCCGAGGATTACGAAACCAGAACCTGCAGCTCTACGTTCCGATTCACCTGAACAACTACGGGGCTAACAGCGCTTTCATCGGCATTCTAAAAACTTTTAATCGGTTTTCCGAACATTTCGACTTCGACGTCTCAAGGAACGTATTGTGTAGTTTTATGTTGATATTAATTTTAATTTGTAAGTAATCATTAGGGTCAACATGTGATCCGTTGATGTTTTTAAACTATAAACAATAGATCGTATAAAATGTCATCTGAAGTCAGTTTAAATCGGATATGATAGAAAGTCCGCCATGTTTGTAAATTTGGAAATGAGAAAACTAACTTCATGTTCTATCTGCAACGAGCAGTGCATCCAGATGGCCAAAAACCACATAGAAATTGAATAATTTTGACCAATGAGAGAACTGGAAAACATTGTCGCTGGCAGAGATGCCAACGTGCCTGATTTTTCAGGATTTGCCTGATTTTTGAAGGTCCCGCCTGATAACCTGATAAGCCTCGTTTTTCGCTGATTTTTGGAAATAAGTCTGATTTTGCCTGATTTTTTGGTTTTCACAGAAGTGTACAGATCCGTTCAAAACTCAATAGAAATTCAGTGCTTAATCGTCTTCATTCCAACCATGAACTCTATAATTTCAACTTCTGTTGAATTCAAATTTTCCATCGATGATTTATAACTGGTTTTAGAAGATTTTAGTGTCCTAAACTCTATTTTTTTGTCAAATTTTGTCTTACTGATAAGACAGTTTTATGATAAATCATTAATTGATATCTTTTTATTTCTTTTACTTCTTTGTTGAAGACTGCAGAGCGCTTTAACTTACACTTTAAAAATATCTAAAATTCATTTTGGTTTGAAATGTCATTTGAATACTGTTTTAACCGAAAGTTGATTATTGCTTAATAATTTTAATTTTAAATCATGTTTTGTTCTACAGTCTTTGCCAAAAAGTGCACAAATTTCTTATAAGTTATTTCGAAAACCAAAACTGATAGCAAAAAATTGCATACTTCGATTGCGCCTCCAAATGAGTCAAAACCTATTTTCAAATGTTTGGCACCTCGGGAAAATTGATTTTTTTTTTGCCTTATGTTATCGCTGACAGTGGGCATGTAGCTAATTTCAAAGAGTTATGAACGGTATCAGTACCACAAAATTTTACAACCGTGTCTCAAAAAAGGCACTTAGCTAGATCATTTTATTTTTTTTTTTTATATTTATTGTAGACATTTTACCACGGTTGTGGCTTTCGTGTCTTAGATCATTTCATGTTTATTGAGGTTGTTTGGGAAATATTTCAAGACTCTTTCTTAACTGTTCAGACTCTTCGCAACTTCCTTAAAACTATTTTAAGACTCTCTCAAGATTCCTCCAAACCATTTCTTAGAGTTTTTAAGGACTTTTTGATACTCTTTGAGAGAATTTGTAGAATCTTTTAACAGTTAAAAGACTGTTTTGAAACTGTTTCAGGTTATTTCAAGACTCTCTTAAAACTATGTTAAGACTCTTTCGAGACTATTTTGAAAATATTTCAAGACTCTGTTGAGACTCTTTTAAAACTGTTCAGTAACTTTCTAAGGTCTCTTCGAGACTCTCTGAGAGAATTTTGAGACACTTTTGACAATTTTGGAGCTGTTTTGAAACTATTTCAGACTCTTTTGAGACTCTCGTAAAACTGTGTTAAGACTTTTTTTCAGGCTCTTTGAAAGCTGACTTTTAACGGACTTGTTGAGACCCTATGAGAGACTTTTGGAACTCTTTAGACTCATTCGAAGCTGTTTTGAAACTGTTTCAAACTCTGTTTCGCGAAAGTCTTGAGCCTAATTCAAAACTGTTCTCAGACTTTTGAGAGTATTTGAGTAAATTTTGAGACTATTTCGACACTGTTAAGGTTGTTTTGAAACTGTTTCAGACTGTTTTGATACTCTCTCAAAACATAACTCTTTCGAAACGATTTTAATACGTTCGTCGCCAAGAGCATTTTGGTGGTTTTACTTGCCGGGGCCGAAAAATCTAAACAGTTCACACTCTTTCGATGCTCTCTAAACTATTTTAAGACTCTCTTTAGATTCCTCCCGTTCTTGGCCTTGGGTAGGAAGGACTTCTCGATACTTTTTGAGAGAATTTTGAGACTCTTTTGACATTTAACAGGCTGTATTGAAGTTATTTAAGGTTTTTTCAATACTCTTTAAAAACTATGTCAAAACTCTTTCGACACTATTCGTAAACTGTTCCAAGACTCTTTTGAGACTGTTTTGAAATTGTTGAGAATTTTTCTAATGACCTTTTGAGAGACATGTTTTGAGACTCTCTCAAAACTGTGTTAAGACTTCTTTCAGGCTCTTTAAAACTGTTGCTAGACTTCTTGCGGACTTTATGAGATCCTATGTGACACTTTTGAGACTGTTTTGACATTTTCGAGGCTGTTTTTAAACTGTTTCAGACAAGGTTTCGAGAAACTCTTGAACCTCTTTAAAAAATGTTCTGAGACTATTTAAGGACTTTTTCTGACTCTCAGAGCTTATTTTAGACTCTTTTGAAACTATTGCGAAACTGTTTCAGACTCTTTTTAGATAAATTTAAAACTATATCTAGATCGGTAAAAAAAATGATTTGAAGATTTTTTCAATGAATATTTTTTAAATGTTTTTAGGAACTTCTGAGACTCTCTGAGAGAACTTTGAGACTTTTTTGACACTTTTTTGGTTGTTAGGAAACCGTTTCAGATTCTTCAGAGACTCTCCTAGAACTATTGAAAGAATCTTTTAACATTGTTAACAACACTTTCTGAGCCTTTTTAAGGATTTCATGAGACTTTCAGAAAGATTTTTTAGACTCTTCTGACACTCTTCAAGCTTTTAAGAATCTTTTTCAGACTCTTTCGCCATTCTTTTTTAACTGTTTTGATGTCTTAAAATGGCACCTTTTACAACTGTTCTAAATTTTCATAGGACTTTGTTGATAATCTTGGAAAGATTTTTAGACTCTTGTGATACTTTTGAACTTAGAACATAGAACTACTTTAAGACATTGGGGACTCTTTTAAAATTGTTCTGAAACTCTTTCAGGAGGAGATTCAATGAGAGAATTTTGAGACTTTCATATGGAGCCTGAAAAAATGGTTTTTAGATTCTTAAGAAACTTTCTGTAAAAAAAATTTAAGACTCTTTTAAACCTTTTGAGTATTACCAAGGTATCCGTAAAATATTTTTCTCTTAAGAGTGCTCACTTAGCGATGTTCAGAAGAGTCACAAAAAAAAATCATCGAATTCTGAGATGGCCATTTTTTTAAAATCGACTTTGAGTTTTTAGTTAAATTGTTTTCAGTACAGGATTTTCACTTATTCTTACCATAAATTATAAAAAATAAAGCTCTCATTTTTTCGAAATCAGTACAATAAATTCAACGAAGCAGTTTTTGAAGTAAAGGTTGGAATTCTACACTGAAAAAGTTACATGATTTAAAAAGCCTTATTATTACCTGGCTCAGAAAAAAAATCATACATTCTAAGATTCGAACAATTCACTCATTTACGACTGTTTTTGTTCGCTTGTCAAAACAACCTTCTTGGATATAAACAAATTTCTTTTCTACACAATGAAGCAATATTGGTTGGCTTCAAAACGTATAAAAAAAAAATTCCAAACGAAATCAATCCATATTAATTGTTTTGTAAAAGTTGTCAACATTTAAACTTTTTGGTTGGTAAGTTTTTGATTTCTATGCAAAAAAATTGTATTGGGGCTCACTGCTTGAATAAAGTGACGTTTTTAATGATTATACCCATATTTCGTATTTCGTACCCAAAAACACTCTAATATAAAATTGGGTTCTATTGGTTGATAAGCTCTTAATCTATGCAACAAAATTTTATGGAACCCCACCTCTTCACACTGCAAAGCGGAAAGGTTTGAAACAATCATAGACACATATATCTTACCCGAATGCCTTTCCACGCCAAATTTGATTCCATTTGCTTGATGAATTCTCAATTTATGCCAACATAATTGAATTGGGGCCACTCACGGGAAGAAGGGCGGTGTATCAAATATTTATTTAATCAGTGCTCGTTCCCTAATACTTTCTCGTGTCAATTTTGGTTCTATTATAAAGATGAGTTCTCGGGTTGTGAAATAAAACTGTATGAAAGTATCCCTAATTCCTTCGTATATCCCCAGTGAATTGATGAAGCGGTCTCATATAATGATATTCCTACGCCTACGAAAAATTTTGTTCTATTTGCTTGAATAGTTTTCGAAACATTGATCATACCCAAATACACTTCCATGTCAAATTTGGTTAAATTTGCTCGATTTGTTCTCCTTCAATAAAAAAAATTGTATGAATGGGAGTTTTTCAGATTGGAAGGAGGGAGAGATCTAAAATAACCATAAAAATATTACGCGTGCCCAAATACTCTCTCATGTCAAATTTCGATATATTTGCTCGATTAGTTCTTAAGTTATGCACAAAATTTTAATTGAGCCCCACTCCTCTTTTCCTATCTCCCCTATGGAAGGAGAGTGGGGTGCCCAATATTCATTGAAACATTTCTCGTACTCTTATACCCTTCCAAGCCAAATAAGGTTCCATTTGCTTTATTAGTGTTTGAGTTATGTTAAAATTGGTAAGGAAGCCCTCTCCCTCCTTCCTATCACCCCATTGAAAGAAGAGAAGGGTCTCAAATAATCATAAAATTATTCATCGTACTCGAATACCCTCCCATACCAAATTTGGTACTATTTGCTTTATCGGATCTTAAGTTATGCAAACATATGTCTTTTGTTTGTAAGATCCCCTCTCCCCTTAATGTGAGGGGAAGGGTCTCAAACCATAATAAGAACCTTCTCCCGCCTTCAGTATTCTCACCTGCCAAGTTCCACTCAAATTGGATCGGTAGTTTCCAAGCCTATAATGAATAGGCTGACAGACATAAATTCATATGTTAAGGTCGCAATGGGTGTATGGCAAAAATTTCATGATCGAATTTCAAGAACAATTCAACATGTACATTTTGCAGATTGACCCAAAAAACTTACTTGTGCAAATTTTTAGCTCAATCGGACTTGATTTGGGGGTGCCTCTTAGTGCTCAAATTTTCGGTTTTTAGTCCCTCAAAAATCACCAAAGGAGGGACCAAGGGAAGTTGGGAAAATCGGAATATTAATTTTATGTCAAATGACTTCAAAATGCATGAAAAAATGTTTTGCCTAAAATTATAAAGAATCTTTTAAACAATTCTGGCACGTTATCCAGTTTAAATTTGAAATTTATGATATCATGTCTTGTGGCTAAGTAGATTGATTACATAATTTATTTTTCGAAATTCCTTCAATTAAGCACATTCAAGGTTAAACAATCTTTGAATAGGTATAATATAGGTTCTCCATTGATGCTCTTTACCAACCATCATCTCATCATCAGACTTCGATCGATAACCTCTCAAGATTCCCGGGGAACAATAAATAATCGTGGTAAACTGCAACAAACACGCTCTAATGTCCCACTTTGGTTGGCCAGAGGAGACATTCTATCGAGTCGCGCGTTCTGCTGGCGCCAAGTGGTCCAGTTTCCTCCCGCCATCATCTCTTTATCACTATCTTTGTGCTTTGGCTAAATCGTGTGCTTGTTCTCCTCACAGCAAGGGGGTTCTCGAATGAATCTCGAGAACGTTTCATGCTTCGTCAGCAATTTTTTTCGTTGCTCCCATCATAAGAAGCAGCGATTGTGTTCGCCAAAGTGAATATAGAATTCCTTCCCTTTTTTTTGCTATCGAATTCGTGTGCGCCATACAATAACAGACAAACGCGCGGAGAAGGGGGCCTCCCGGATAAAATGTAGCTGTTTTCGTGTTGCCAACCGATATCCGGATGTGCTGTTCCAGAATCGCTCGCTCTCTGGAGCCACCGAAATGCAGTGCAGCAATGGTCTACTGCCTGTCTAATCGAAATGTCGGAGGGAGAAAAATAACAGCTAGCTTCCGAACAAAAATTGAGAACGACTTGACGTCCGAAGCGAAACGCTGGCTGGCAATATTTAGCTACAAACCTCTATGTGTGGGAAAAAATATTTCGGCGTCAAAAAGTCTGGCGCCATGATTATTTTATTGCTTTCGCTCGGAACCAACTATTCGCGGGAGCTAGACAGATGAACGCGCAATCCCATGAGCCAGAAATCGATTCTGGGCGAGATGATTCCTCTTTTCGTGTCTGAAAGTGTTACGAAATTATGAAATGATAAACGGGTTCTTTCAGGACTTTGTCTTCTAAGCATCAAAATAAAAAAAAATTGAATGGAAAAAATACATGGCAAAGTTTTATTTATCTCAACACCAAAACTGTTTACCAATTATAGCAAAATTTTGACAAATTGTTTTTTTCATATTTGAAAATAGTTAAATGGCAAACTAGTTGTTCATTGATTTTAATAGTTAAAAATAATTATTAAAATTTTTTTTTTTAATTTTAAGAAAACAACGCCATTTATCTAAATGATAAAAACGATAAAATATACAGAAATAACAAAAAATAACTAAAAAAAATAAAAACAAAACATACCTAAACTAACAGAAAATTACAAAATATTACAAAAAAAATTACAAAAAAATACTAAAAATTACAACCAATTGCTAAAAACAATTACAAAAATTAGAAAAAATTTACAAAAAATTCCAATTAATATCAAAAAATTACAAATATTATAAAAATTTACAAAAAATTACAAAAAATTACAAATAAAATTTCAAAAAATTACAAAACATTACAAAAAAATACAAAAAAAAATACAGAAAATTACAAAAAATTACAAAAATTAAAAAAAATACAAAAAAAAAACTAAAAAAAAAAACAAAAAAATTGCAAAATTAAACAGAAAATTGCAAAAAACCCAAAAAAATTACAAAAGATTACAGAAAATTTCAAAAAAAAAAAAAATTACACAAAATTTCCAAAAATTCAAAAAAAATTACAAAAAAATACGAAAAAATGCTAACAAAACTACACAAAATTTCAAAAAGTTCAAAAATTTACAAAAATTTAAAAAAATTACAAAAAATTTCAAAATTTTTAAAAAAATTACAAAAAATTACAAAAGCTTACATAAATATGAAAAAAAAAAACAAAAAATAACAAAAATCTACAAAAGTTACATGAAATTACAAAAAAAAAACACAGAAAGTAACAAAAAATACAATGAATTACAAAAAAACACAAAAAATACAAATAAAATTTCATAAAATTACAAAACATTACAAAAATATACAAAATATCACAAAAAATACAAAAACTTACAAAAATACGTTAAAAAAAAACATTACAAAAATTACAAATAATTAGAAGAAAATACAAAAAAAATACAGATTATTACAAATAAAACAAAAAACTACAAAAAGAAATGTTTAAAAAAAATTACAAAAAATTACACAAAATGACAAAGAATTACGTAAATTACAAAAAAAATACAAATAATTAAATTTTTTTTATTAAATTGGAAAAATTAACAAAAATTAAAAAAATTTACAAAAAATAACAAAAATTATAAAGCTAGCAAAAAATTGCAACAAATCACAAAAAATTATAAAACATTACAAAAAATTACAAAAGATTACAAAAAACTTTCCAATAATCACAAGTAATTACAAATAATTACAAAAAAATACATAAAATTACTGAAAATTACTTAAAACTACTAAAAATTACTAAAAATTACAATAAATATAACAAGAAATTAAAAAAAATACTAAAAGTTACAAAAAACCAAAAAATAAAAAAATGTTCTAAAATTTTAAAAAATTACAAACAATTACAAAAAATTACAAAAAATAACAAAAAATTACAAAAAATTACAAAAAATTACAAAAAATTACAAAAAATTACAAAAAATTACACAAAATTACAAAAAATTACAAAAAGTTACAAAAAATTACAAAAAATTACAAAAAATTACAAAAAAAATACAAAAAAATAAAAAAAAAATTACAAAAAATTACAAAAAATTACAAAAATTTACAAAAAATTACAAAAAATTACAAAAAATTATAAAAAATCACTAAAAAATACAAAAAATTACAAAATACTACAAAAAATTTCAAAAAATTACAAACAAATTATTAAAAAAAATAGAATTCACAAAAAAATAAAAAATAGACAAAAAAAAATAACAAACAAATAGAAAAATATTCAAAAATTCACAAAAAAAATCAAAAACAAAGGTACAAAAAATTACAAAAAATTACAAAAAATTACAAAAAATTACAGAAAATTACAAAAATTACAAAAAAAATATAAAAAATAACAAAAAATTACAAAAAATTACAAAAAAATACAAAAAAAATCATTTAAAAAAAATTGAAATCACAAAAAAATACACCAAAAAATAACAAACAAATAGAAAAATATTCAAAAATTCACAAAAATAATCATAAACAAATCTACAAAAAATACAAAAAATCAAAAAAAAAAATACAAAAAATCAAAAAAAAATTATAAAAAAAATTATGAAAAAAAATACCAATAATTACAAAAAATTACAAAAAAAATTATAAAAAAAAATACAAAAAATTACATTAAAAATTATAAAAAAATTACAAAAAAATACAAAAAATAAAAAAAAAATACAAAAAATCAAAACAAAATTATAAAAAAAATTACGAAAAAAAATACCAATAATTACAAAAAATTACAAAAAAAATTATAAAAAAAAAATACAAAAAATTACATTAAAAATTATAAAAAAATTACAAAAAAATACAAAAATTTTCAAAACATTCCATGAAATTACAAAAAAAAACACAAAAAATTTAAAAAATAGAAAAAAAACAAAAAAACTTGAAAATTACATTAAAAAGAATTGAAAAAAATCAAAAAAATCACGAAATCCAATAGATACAAAAAATTACCTGTAAAAAATCAAGTTATACCAAAAAATTTTAAAAATACAAATTTTCAAAAACTACTTAAAAGATTGGGAAAGATTAAAAATAAAGGCGGACTCGATTTTGCGTCAAGTCTAATTTTTTTTCGAAACGGATAAATCAATCCGACTGATAATCAAGTCTTGAAAATTAACCCACGATGGTTTTTTTTACTTTTTCTGGACGTTGAAAAAGGTGTAAAATGTTGTTTCCCCCTTTAACTTTACTTACATTCGAAGATATGTGAATTGTATGGTCTACCTCTAGAGGAAAAAAACTACCCATATATTTATATGATTTTATTTTTTGATTTCCAACGAAAACTGAAAGCGAAGATCTTCTGGGTAAAATTAAAAAATGTTTTTTTTGTTTTAAATTATTTTTTTCAATTACAGAGGAGTTCTTTAAGAACTTTGTTTTCTTGGCATCAAATTAAAAAAATGAAAAAAATTCCATAGCAAAATTTCATTTATCTACTCACGAAAATTACTTACCAAAATACAGCCAAAATTCCTTCATTTAATTTTTTTTCATATTTTTGAATAGTAAAATAACAAATTATTTGTTTTTATAATGAAAAGTTATTCAAAACGAAGTAAAAAAGAAATTGAAACAATGGCGAAAGTTTCGATAATTATTGAATAAATAAATTTAAAAAAAAAACTATGAACCATGAAAAAAATAAATTAAAAGACTTCGTTTACTTACAGCAAGTTATAGGAAACTGCAGAAAGAAATATTTTATAATTAATAACAAAAAAAAATACAAATTTAAAAAAAAATACAGAAATTAACTGAAATTTACAAACAAAAAATACTGAAAAATTAAAAGTAAACAAAGCTTTACCAAACTAATAGAACAACACAAAAAGTTTCTCAAAAATTACATCATATTACAAATTACAAAAATAATAAATACAAAATGAAATTACAAAAATTTCAAAAAAATGGTTACAAAAAAACCAAAAATTAAAAAAAATTACAAAAGAATTTCAAGAAACTACTAAAAAATTTGTGTAATTTAAAAAAAAATTTTTTTAAAAATATTCCAAAAGTTCTAAAAAATTCCAAAAAATTATCAAAAATTTCAAAATAATTATAATAAAAATACTGATCACACTGACAGGATACTTAGAACAAAAATTCATCCATTTTCTGGCTTTTTTGTCAAACTGTGCAGGTTCGCAATACCGACGGTAGTTGGCGAATCTACCATCTTTCCGATACAAATGCCCTGTAGAAAAAATGTACCTGTTTAGCCCGATTTTATCGTAGGAATTGCCGATTTGTTTTGAAAGTTGGGTGGCATTTTCCAACTGGGATAGCATTTCTTCAAATCGATCGATGCGCACTCTGGAATCGATATTGCGTAAGCGTCTCGTTGTCGCCATCTGAAATCGAATGTCGAATGCCATCAACCACCACTCGGAAACAAGCCACACACAAATACGGCTCCAGCTGTGATTCTAACTAGACAGAATCATCCAAATCAATCTTGTTATGCCGATGAATCCGCCCGTTGATTGCCGCCCAACAGGCGTGCGACGTCAATTCGTTTTTGGATCCCGAAGCAAGAGATGGCTTTCCCCCAGTGGCTCCAGCTAGGACCACCGGCCGCTGAGAGAGAGCAAAACGAGATTAAAACAACCGTAAACATAGTTTTCGATTTGCATGTTTGAACGAGCTCACTACACGTGCTTGCTCGAACGAGATAATCTTCCAGGGATATGAAAGGTGTGAAACACGTAATTGTTTAGATTGTAAAATACAAACACCTTCACGTAACCATTTTTTTTTACTTCTTCATAGTTATTAGAAATTGTGAGTTACCTCGAACTAGTAGAGCAACCTATTTTTTATAACAAGAGCCTTGTCAAAACTCTGTTTTTTGAATATCACTAAAACGGCACATTGAATTTTCCATCGATAGCTTTCTTTTTTGTGTGCTGTTGAAATGCGCCTAAATGTATACTATTTCCGAATTATAACCTCTAACGCAATGTTTCTAGCAACATTGACCTCACGAGAACAAAACTGAACATTCTTCAACCCTGAAAAATTTAGCTCTAAACCGTGTTTTGCCGTGAGGCAAAAAAACGGGATTATTCAGAATCGCTCCGTTGATGAGATTCGTGACACACTACTGCGTGTGTTTGGTGTTTCAATAACAGAACGACGACGACGAATACTATTGACAAAATCATTGCCATTGCTAGCCGGCGGCGGCTAACCGGGTGCGATTCCAGTCCTGATCCCTTACTTTCAGGAGTTTGGCCTATCGACACCAGGACTAGCCGTAGTCGTTTAATATTTTATTTATCTTGATGCACTGTGACGTGGCGTCACGCGTCGTAGTTTTCTGGCAACGCGACAACGATACCCGGTCTATCCGCCTCCCCGGAGGCTTATTGTTTGCTGTTTGGGCTTTGACGGGGATAAACGGGATCCATGGGATGTGATTCAATGTTGATTAGAATTTATTAACTCTGATGATTGACGTGGCGGAATTGAGTGATTTAATTTCGGTGGCAAGCGAGTGTTTCGTTTCAATTTCCGATGACTCTCTGAGGTTTTCTTAAAAGTGGCTCCAGAGATTTTTATCCCTCTAGTTCGTTGAATCTTTTCATGATAAAAAAAGTTGTTTTATGAGAAATTTCTGTTAAATAGAAATGGATGTTAGGATGGTACAAAAACCCAATATGTCGCGAAACCAAATCCTTGGGGCTGAAGTTGCTCATTGTCTTCCAAAAGGTACCATGCCGCATTTCCAGCTCATTTGGTCAAGTGTAAGAACTTAAAGTTTTTTTTTTGGGAATGATTAACCATTTGGAACTTTGTAACCGAAGTTTCAAAGATAAGTCAATAAAAAAAAACGTAAATATCTGGTGAACGGATGGGGTTAAAGAATGGTTTGTGTACTTATTTGTTGCACACCGCAAACCTTCCTCTTTCCTCCTTAAATATCATTTATCAATATCAGAGGAATTTAGGAAAATTAAGTAAACTCTTTAGCCCCATTTTCTTTTTTGCCGTTCAATTCTATTTCAAGAAATTTCGATACAACTTAAATTTGTGGATCTATTCATTATATAATAAAAATTTGATTAAAATTTTTTTTTTAGTCAGGGAATCAGAAAATGATCAACTTATGAACTCTTAAGGACTCTCTCGTTACTTTTTTTCATATCAATAGTATAAAGAAAGTGGGGGAAAATTGCAAAAAAAAACGTTGAGCAAGATGAATTCAAATTTATAAGATTTTGTCTATCTACTCTAGTTTTGGAGATAAGTTGTTTCACAATTCAAAAGTTATAATTTTTTAGCAAAATCTGTCTACGATAACCAATTTAAAAAAAAACTGTATTTGTTAAGATTGACTACTTAATCTATATAGTTCGTTGTTGCGGAGCAAAGTATGGTTCACATTGAAAAGGAAAACCCCTTTACATCTATTAATTTATTCTTATGTTTCTATCCGTTTATAAGTTTTCATTTCTAATACTCTTTCCCGAAGAAGAAGTTTCACCGATATGTGAAAAAACTTTACTTCAGAACATAGTGCAAAATCAGAATTTCAATTTGAATGATAGAACAGAATTCCTAAATTCACACCAAAAATTTGAAGTATTTGACAAATGTACGGAAAATATAGAGACCAACATTGGATAAAACACATGAATTCGAAACAAGAAATCAAATCAGAAATTTGTTGAAGGATAAAAATACCAGATCAAAATTAAAAATTTCTATATTTTAGGTTGAAAATGAAAATCCGTACATCAGAGTTTTATTCCGGCATGCAAATAAGAATTTATAATTACACTGTATTAAAAAAACACATAATTTAAAATGTAGATTTAGAAATGAAATGAATAGGTAATCTAAATAAAGAGCATCTTAATTTTAAAGTCGAATTTCTGCATTCATCGAAGCTCTACGTAAAAAAGAAGAATCATCTTCAAAATTAGGAAATTAAATGTTGACAGTTTGGATTTTTTAATGAAAAATAAAAGAATATTTTGAAAATGAATATTTGTATTTTGAGACATCCTGAATTGTCCCAAAATCCCTATATTGATTTTCAAAATATTATTTTATTTCCAAACGGTTTGCCAACACTTAATTTCCAAATTTTGAAGATAATTCTGCTTTTTTCCGTAGAGCTTTGATGAATGTAGAAATTCGACTTTGAAATTAAGATGTTCTTTATTCGTTTCGAACTTGGGTTTAGAAAAAATAGAGAATTAAGATTATATTAGATGATTGAAATTCAAGAAAAACGTTGAATGTTGAAACATTGAGACGTTAATTATGAGACGAGTTCAATACTATCAAATTTAAAATTTATTTCTTTGAACTTTTTATCAACAACCTATGCCATCATATATTTCTTAACTGACAGTTGAACAAGGGTGATCCTTCTTTAGACCTATAGCATCATTTGGTTCTAAAATGTCGGAAATGGTAAATAACTCATTTTGCTGGCAAAGGATAACGCTACTTCTATGCAAACCGCTTTTGCCATAAAAAATAATTCTAATAAAACTTTAAAAGGTTTTTAAAATTTACCTCATCTTCAGTGCTTAAACAGGCAGCTCAATAAGTGGGGAACGTTTTGAGCAATCAGAGTGAATATTAAAAAACATTTTTATCTGTCCAAAATTATGAGATAAAAACCATCAAATTTTCGGATAAAATTTTCTTAAGGCAAACATGAACCAAATTAATGATTTTAGTATGAAATTTGGCTTCTAAAAAAACTGCTATATTAACACAATGCGGACCAAATACGAGATGTCTAGTTTTTTTTCGCTTGCCGCTCCATTAAAAAACGTGATTCAAACGTTATTAATCTAATAATGAATTCCATTCTACGAAATTTGGCACTACACTTCCCGTTACTCAAATATTTATATTAAATTAGTAGAATTTTGTTTAATAATTTCTGAAACATAAAGTGCCGAATTTTGGTGTCCTCAATGTGTAAATAATGTTAAACAATACACTGAGAAAATATAGAATTTTGTGAAGATTTTTTTAGGTGAAGATGTTTCTTAAACAGCAAATATTTTTCATAAAGGATAAATTCCTTAATGAAAATCTTAGTGAATTTTTAAAAGAAAATTTGAGTTTTTCGGATAAAACAAAGAACTCAAATTCTACATTTTATTTGTGATTTTCAAATGAATTGTGTGAATACAAACTTACCCAAACAACATTTAAGGTTTTACACCTGGCTACAAGACCTTGTTGAAGTTTCACAAGAGGCCTGAAGAGTCAACCAGTGTTACTTGGGTTAATTTCATTAAAAAATTGAAATCTGGAAATTGAATTGACAAGCACACATTAAGGACCGCAAAGAAATCTATAACGAGAAACACCGAAATTCGATTTTTGTAAGTTACGGCAAATGTTGTGTTCAATTTTGTCGAATAAAGTTTAAAACTCAAATTCCGTCCATTCGAGTTATACTTCGAAGTTTAGCACACTGTTGGCAAGCGAAATGTGTTAAATTCATGATCTCTTGAATTCCTCAAGAATTTATGTTGATTGTAAATTTTTTTTACAAGTTAAACCTTTTTCAAAATTTTAAATCTGCACTCTGAATCTGAATTCTGAACCTGCATTTAGAAATTGCCCTTTGAATCTCTATCCGTATTTCCATACGACTTCTGAAATGTATAAAAAAATACGATTTCCGATTCTTATTCCGGATCAGAATTTTATGAAAATATCATTTAAATCTGTAGTTAAGGTTCAATCTAAATTCACTATTTAAATTATAAATTTTTAATCTGTATTGTGAATCAGAAATAAAATATGAATTCACAAAGATCTGAATCTGACTTTTCAATTTCGAGTTGCCATTTCGAAGCTTTAAATTTTTGATTTTTTTTTTAATTTTGTGAACTTCAAATTTATGTAAATATAATACAACATTCTCTTTTTCGGAAAACTATTATCAAAATTTCAAAAACGCATATGATCTCGAAAAACATGATTCAAATTTGATATGAAATTCAAAACCAAATTTGAACTTTGATTTCAAAGATGCTTTTCATTTCTTATTTCATATGATTTTTCGAATTGAAAATCAAGAATCATGAACTAGTAGAGATGTACCGAATATTCGGTCAGCCGAATATTCGGCGCCGAATATCGCCGAAAAACCGTTAAGCCGAATATTCGGCTCACCGAATAGTTGAGCTAAGTATTCGGCCGAATAGGCCGAATAGGCCGAATAGGCCGAATAGGCCGAATATCTTCTACAGACTTGTAAATTTTTCAAATAATTTTGGATAATATCGAAAAGTAATGTTGTAAAAGCTACACAATCATATTGCTTAATTCTTCCAGAGTTTTGCTAGGGTTTATCCAGATTATTTGCTAAATCAAATAAAAATCTCAAATTTCTCTTTAAAATTTGTTAGACTTTGTGTTTAATATTTCAAAAATTGTCTAAATATACATAAAGTTTGCCCTTTTCTAATTTTTTCTTACAAAAATCGTTCTGAATACCTGACCGTCTGGATACGCATGGTTAAAAGTATGGTCTGCTTAAGGTTGAAGATCATAAATGTTTCAACAATTATTTTAAAGATATCTTGCTTAAATTCGACCTTCATCTAATTCAATATCAGAGAAGCAATTTCAAATAGCTTGACACCTGTTTCGACATATTTTATTCCAGATTTCCAAATTTCCAGATTTCTTCCAGGAACGCAATATCTTTGGTGATAAACGCTCTAGATGCGACTAGTCATTTTATGTCTTTTCAGTTATTAGTGACATTTAAAAAATCAGAAAGACCCCTACTTAATTTAAAAATATCTTGTAATACATCGTCGGATAATATCATCTGGTTGAAAATAAACGACTAAAAACAAGAGGGGCATTAATATGGAAGAAGTTGAAAGCATTGAAATAATCGCTTAAGGTTTTTTCATTGAAAACTCAAAAGAATAATCGACCGAATATTCGGCCGAATATTCGGCCGAATATTCGTTTGGCCGAATAGTTGAAAAGCTCAATATTCGGTATTCGGCCGTTCGCCGAATACCACTATTCGGTACATCTCTATGAACTAGATACAGAATCCGAAATACGAAACTAGGAATACTATATTGGTTATGGAAATTAAAGAATCAGATCCTCCGAAATGGGTTTAATTTAAAATTTAATGTTTAGACCTGGATTTCTGTGAACATTTTTGAAAAGTATAGCAGAATTTTGAACTTGGGATGTGGTTTTGAGGTTTTGGCATTAGTTTTTAGTCTAGATTGTTACTCTTGACTAACCTTACTCTTTTATCGTAATTTGTTTCTGAATTTAAAATTTTGAGTGTAGAGTAGAATACCTCGCTTGATGGTTTTTGATCCTCATACTCCCCTTCCTACGGCCATGATGTCAATAACGAAAGAAATAAATAAACTAGAGTTTATGAATCTGAAGAATCTTTGAGACTTAAACTTAATTTATTCCTGTTAATTCTTAATTTTATATTTTCCCACAATTTGAATTGTTCTATTACCTTTGAAATTCAACTGCGAAACGCACTCCAACTATGCTAAGTTATACTTTGATCTAGATTCAATAAAAATGTCAATGCAAAAGTCAAAAAGAAACCGAGAGTATAGAAGTAAGAATCTCTTCCGTTCCAACCATCCAAACATATGAAGATAGTGAAAAGTTTCCTAAACATCGTGGTTTTCTTAAAAATAAAAGTAGTCAGTTTTGTACAATAAAATTCGGTATTTGATTACAACAAGTGGTCGGAGTTTTTAATAAGTTTTCCGGAAAGGCGATCCCACAACTAGACGTATCAATTCCTATTGATGTTTTTAATCTTGTATTTTTTCATTTGTATGATCGTTATATGAATCTTTGATTTGTATAGTTTTAAACGGAAAAATAATTTTAAATTATGATTTCTTTTAAATAATCGCTTATTACTTAGTCACCCCGTATAGACTATTTTTTTTCGAATCTGACAAATTTGCGAATGTGTTTCCTTTTCGAGACATTTTTTACTCTTCTCTTATCGCTGACGACGTTTAAAAAGAAGATTTTCTAAAATACAATTAGATATTTGCCAGAGCATTGGAAAAAATCAGCACCAAATCGATGATGTTTCCTATTTTGAGCAAAAGAGCATTATTTTCTTATGAATGTTTGGAATAATGATTCATTTGTTGAAATTCAAAACAGTGTCAATAAAAAAAAACATTAAAATTATAAGTTATCTACAAAATTTAACCAATCGTTTGTATGACAATTGATTTAATACGATATTTGTTTGTACCTTGTCAATGTTGTCATGTTTGATGGATAAAAATAAACAATTTTGTTTTCTACGTCCATCGTTATCTACTTTGTTGAATCGAAAAATGCAATTAAAAATAGCAAATAAAGAATTCAGAAACAGTTCCAGTACACAAGAATATGCGGCGTAAGATAAGTACGATGTCTTTTGATGATTTGCAACTTTTTTTGTGCACCATGATTAAATTTTCCAGCTATGTCTGAGCGATTTATTGATCGATTACAATGTTTGTTTGAAAAAAAAAACATATTTTTTTTTTTCAAAACAACATTTGTAGGTTGGAATATTCTTGAGATTTATGGTAATTCAGAAATCTAGCCCAACGGCATTCGTGAGATGCCCTGCAATGACTCTACACAAATTCAGGTGGGTCAGCAACAATCAGCGACGGGTGTCATTATCAATTGGAGATAACAATTTTTTTTTCGGTGACGGCACGCTTCCCCATCATGATTAGAAACGTTGACCATCGAGAACGTTCACATGAATTTGGGTAAGAAGGCGCCACCCGTCCGTGATTGATTTTGCAAATTTTAGTCGAAGCTGAGCCGAGTTGGAGTCAAGATGTTTCTGTATACAGTCGGGTTGATTTGTGTGCTAGTGTTTTTGGGATTGAAATATTTGTTCTCCTATTGGGATCGATATGGGCTGCCTAGTATAAGTCCGGAGATTCCTTTTGGGAATTTGAAAACGGTTGCCAAAAATGAGGAATCCTTCGGGACGGCTATAACGAATCTGTACTGGAAAACTCAAGAACCGTTGATTGGTGTTTATCTTTTTTTCCAACCGGCCATTATGGTTCGGGACGCACATTTAGCTCACCGGATGATGACCAGTGATTTCAACAGTTTCCATGATCGGGGAGTCTACTGCAATGAGAAAGACGACCCGTTTTCGGCAAATTTGTTTGCCCTGGAGGGACGAAAATGGCGAAATTTGAGGAATAAGCTAACACCTGTTTTCACATCCGGTCAGTTACGAGGCATGTTTCCGACCATCTTGAACGTGGGATACAAGCTTCAGAGGTACCTCGAACCGTTGGCTGATCGCGGAGAAGTCGTTGACTTCGAGAAACTGTCCTCAAGATTCGTTATGGAAAATGTAGCTTCGGTCTTCTTTGGATTTGAAGCTAACTGCATCAACGATCCGAACGATTCATTCCATACTGTTTTGAAAACTGCTCAACGTCCCAGACTTGTGAGTAACATTCGATCTTCGGCCGTGTTCATCTGTCCAAGTTTGCTCAAAATCTTACGAATGACATCGCTAGATCCCGAAGTCATTGAATTCGTGCAGCGCATCATCACGGAACAGATTGATCACAGGGAAAAGACGAAAGACACCCGGAAAGATTTCATCCAGCAGCTGATAGATCTACGTCGAGAGGATAAAGACAACGGTGAGTTGGCTTTGAGCTTGGAAGAATGTGCCGCAAACATTTTCCTGTTCTACGTTGCTGGGTCGGATACTTCAACGGCGGCCATTTCATTCACACTTCACGAGTTAACTCATAATCCAAAAATAAAGGATAGACTATTGGCCGAAATTGATGAGACCCTTCGCAGCTCCGAGGGTCTATTCACCTACGAAAGCCTCAGGGCCATGAAATATCTGGACATGTGCGTTAAAGAGACCCTCCGCAAATATCCGGGTCTCTCAATCCTCAACCGGCAATGTACCGCCGACTATCCGGTTCCGGATTCAAAAATCATCATTCGAAAGGGCTCGAATGTCATCTTTCCCATGGAAGCTTACGGCATGGATCCAAAGTATTTCCCGGACCCGGAAAGTTACAATCCGGATCGTTTCGATCCGGAGATCGGTAGTTTCGACGAACGAGCGTATTTTCCATTTGGAGAAGGTCCTCGAATGTGTATCGGTAAGTTTCTGTCAAGTGGTCAACTTAGGTTCACACTAATATCCACTTTGTATTCAAAACACAGGAAAACGTATGGGCGAAGCTGTTACCAAAATTGGCCTGGTACTGTTGCTGTCCCGGTTCAACTTTGAGGCGACTGTTGGGCTTAAGTTGCGGTTTAAACCATCGGCGGTTTCAATGCACCCGGTCGGTGGAATTCCGCTGCGCGTTTCCAGGCGCAGTAGTTGAAAAACATCTCATCGTACTTAGAGCTTAGCAATATGTTTCTTTAGGATTATCTATCGAATGTTTACCTAGAATTTAAGTTTACTCACTCGATTTGATACTAGTTTTTGGATGAAGTAATAGAACCAAATTATTCACGAGAATCCCTTCTTCAACTTGACAGGATCAACGAAAAGTCCCATGAAACAGGTACGAAAAAGCTTACTAATCCCCATATGTTCTATGTGCCGGATGAATTTCGCAAGTTCGTTTTTGAAGGCAGGGCACAGTGCACGCGAATTGCGAAGCGATTCAACTCAGAAGAAAAAACCTTCGGTGATTAGTTGCATAATCAAAAATGTGAGCGGGGAATACGTAGCGAAAAATAATCCGCCTTAATTCTGTAAAAAACCGCACAAATAATCTTTTCAAATCCGGAAAACCGCGATAAATAGATCGAGTTCCAGGACAGTGGAAACGATTAAGTCCGCAGGGGGTATCAAGAGGCATTTTAAGGAAATGAATGCACGGTGCCAGGACCTTGGAGGGGCTTCGGAAAATATATTTTTGACGCAATTCTGAAATACAAGATGGGGCGGCTTCCTTCTTACTTCAATATGCTTTGAATGGTTGAAACATCAAAAACATGAGTAGAGGGAGAAAGGACTCAACAAGTAGAAGTCGAATTTTGCTGTCACAAATTTGATAAATCTGTCAATAAAATGACAAAGCCATGATCAAAATATATTTAAAAAAAATTAAAATAAGACAGATGGCAGAAATTTTACACAAAAAAAAACTGACAGAAACAGAACTATGAAAACATTGAAAAAATAAAAAAATCTGACAAAACTGTAAAAAAAATTGATAATAAATTTATAATAAGGTAAATGATCTTGAGTGGAACGAGTCGAAATCTGATCTTGAGCGGAACTATTTACTTTATTTATGTATCTTATCTAAATATTGAAAAAACACTTTTTCAAGATCTTATCATAGAAGCTTTGTCATTTTTGCTAAAATTTATGAATTGAACTAATTTCATTAGAAACATTATAAACAACCACATTTCAGCAATTTCCACCAATCTATGCTGACTTTGAACGTCGATTTACTCTTGACTCTTGACCGTTATGATTCTTAATGAATAAAATGGTAGAAAAACTCAAAAAAAGCCTTAGATATTCGGGTATTTGTAACAAGTTTTCCATCAAAATATCAAGAAATCGCGTAGTTTTTAAAAGTAAAATATGATCTTGAGCAGAACTACCAGCTTCCAAAATAAATGGCTAGGAGGGCTAGGAGCGCTGCCTTAGGGGCCGTTCACTAATTACGTAAGCACGATTTTGGAAATTTTCAACCCCCCCCCCCCTGGTAAGACAAAGTAAGATTTTTCAAAACCCCCCCCCCCCCCCCAAGTAAGATCTTACGTTTTTTATTCTTTGAGAAATTGACACGTTTTTTTTTTCAAAAATAGCTTGAAAATATTAAAAATGTTGCATACATGCTTCAAAGCAAAGCACTTATGAAAAAAATTAAAAAACTGCATTTGAAAAGCGCAATCTATACAAAAAACAGATGAAATGTCATCAACGATTAAAGAAAACATTATTCAAGACGAAGCATATCTGGGGTAACAATAGTTTTCAATAAATTTCCAAAATCGAATAAACAATATAAAATCGAAATTCCGATTTAAAAAAGAGTGATCAGGTTAGCACAAGGTTCCATAAAAAATTGTTATGTTTTCTACCTGAAATTCATAAAAAGCTTTTTAAAAAAATATTATTCTATACTACTAGAATTGGGGCAACATGTTTAAGTACAATCACGTTGTCAACTAAACTAAAAGCATAGACTCATTCAGCTATAAGCGATAAAGATTTAGGATTTTTTAGGAATTCATATACATTAAAAGATAAATAACATAACATTAAAATTAACCAACAAATAGGTAGTGAGTAAAAATCCTCAGAAATATGGTTTCGAATGGCTATGGCTGTTTTGAATTTTTAATGTAACATTTCTTACGTAAGATTTTTGGAAACCCCCCCTGCCCCCCTAGTAAGAGATCGTAAGCAAATGTGAAACCCCCCCACCCCCCCTATGTGCTTACGTAATTAGTGAACAGCCCCTTATGCCTCACTCGCGGTTTTTACCCCTGAATGTATGCAGCACCTTTGTATTTTTTTATATTATATCAGCTTTAGGGAAAGAAAATATGTGAAATTAAATTCGAGTGGAACCAAAAATTAATCAAATTGGTGTCACAACGTACCAAACCAGACACACAAGAAGTTTAAATTTTTGGAGTACAAGATATTTTTGATTCTTTCTTCCGGAGGGTAGACAGGAAGGGAGAGGAAAGCTTTCATACATATTTTTGGTATAATCCGAGAACTAATAAAGTCAATAAAGTAAATTCATTATTTCAGAATAAGAATCAATCTTCATTGCCATTACTATTCGAACTTTAAGAAGCAGCTTTCATTTAAAGAGGTTGTTCCTAATGTAGAAGTTCCAATTGAAAACGATATATCTACTAATAAACAAAAATTCAAATTGTTTTTAACACAAATTCTTTCAGTCCTTCAAAGTGTAGCAAAGCACACCAGGTTAGCTATTTTATAACATATAACGATTTAATTGGTGGCCTGTTATTGAAAACCTATCCGATTCCCTAGTGTTTGATGTTTACACTTCAGCTCGAACTCATGAAAATCGGTTTGGGAAATAATTGTTTTATCAATTGAACTAAATACTTAATAGTTCCAAATTTTTTTAATATAATACAATATTATCGTGATTCATAAGAAACTGGAATTTATTAAAAACTTTATTCTATTAGACCAAGCCCACCAATGGTTGCTAAACCTCGAATCGAGTACATTCAGCAACGTATCTATGAACCCATCATCGCACCAACAGTCGCTGTCTTGATTCGAGAAATAGCATTCGAGCAGTAGGTTGTTACAGGATGCGTTTATGTAGCAACCCGGTAGCAACGCAGCCGGTATTTGCTATCAGAAAATAAACAAACACAAATACCAACCTGGATCGCAACAATGGGTGCGAAAATAAGTAAGTAGATAAAATCGCAACCAATCAAAACATCTAAAATAACGACCGAAATAGCAACTTGCGGTGGGCTTGGTCTTAATGAGTTGTTTAGAACAAGGTTGCTGAAGTCACAGAAAAATCTGTAATTTCACAGAATTTTGAGCAAATTTTTATCGCAGAATCGGTGTCTTAGAACACAAAATTTTGAAATATTCACAGAATATTTTAGTTTTGAATAAATCACCAAAGTTATTATTTTTTGGTCAATATAAAATTAAGATGTTTTATCTTGAATTAGAAAACTATGATAAGATTTTCAATGTAAACTGATTTTCCCTACTAAAACATAAAAAAGACCCAATTTATCATGAATTTTCAATGAAATTAAAGGAAAAAGCATCACAGAAATCCATCACAGAATTTGTGGATAACATTACAAAAAAATAATATTTTTTCTCAAAAACACCTTGATTTAGAGTAATGTACAGTTTTCTTTGCAAAATCTGTAATTTAAGACATCTACATTTGTATAACTGACTATGTCGTTACCTTCAATAGTTGTTCGTTGCAATATGCCAAAAAACGCGCACATTGAAATAATCAATCAAATATACATATTTAAGAATTTCATTTTTGAGATATAAAATACAAATTTGAGTTTAGAGTTGAAGTTTTCACAGTTACACAAAGATTTAGAGTGAGAGCTATTAAAGATGTTGACAATACAAAATGGTTCCGCTCAAGATCTTATTTTAGTTCCGCTCAAGATCAAAATTCTTTTTTCAGTGAACCAGCTCTAGGGTTATTAAGATTTTTCTAAAATATTCTACAAAACATCATGAGAAAGCAGAATCCAAAATCTATACGCTGAACTAAAAGAAATCGTTCAGATATAACCAATATCTATACCACTTGATCAACTGTTTCGAATTCATCTACCCTAATGAAAAACCTCGAGAAAAAAAAATTTCGGCAACATTATGAAAAATATTACAAATTTGATAAAAAATGACAACTATAATAACTAAAAAAATGACAAATCTTACAAAATTTGGCAATAAAATTACAGGCATCTGACAACACTACAATATATTACAAATGTGATTAAAATATGTCAAAACTATGACAAAAACAAATATTATGATGAAAAATTGACAATCTATGTTATTCTGTCTGATTTTTGTCATTTTATTTTAAATTTTTGTCATAATTTTGTCATTTTTTCATTTGTTGTATTTTTGTTTTAGTTTGTTAAGATTTTTATCATTCGATTCTCAAAATATTTTCATAGTTTTGTCTTTTTTTTGTTTCGATTATGTCGTTTTAACATCTTCATGTTATTTTGAGTTATATCAATGATGTATTTATCGGAATTTTAATGAAAAAATTATCCGGTAAAACTGTGTTCGATAATTACTCCTGCGGATTCGAACTACTGGGCATCGTTTCAGAAGGAAACTGACTTGCCAACTGAGCTACCTTTATGAATATATATCACAAGCTCATAGATTGTCTTAATTGTTGAAAAATTGTTTTTGAAAGAAATCGGCTGGCGGGAACCAATGCTATTGATTAATTAAAAACTGTTTTATTGGCATCACAAACCGGCCAGTCATGTTCCTAAGCCCCTATGGTTATGCAATTTTTTTTTAATTGTCAAGCACTTTTCCGCTCTTACTTCTTTCCTAACTATCAAGTGAATATCATCCAAACTCAAATATTAGAAAAAAAAATTAAAAAATTGCAATCGAGCGCAACAACAATGGTTAAAATTGGTCATTATTTGACAAAACGGCATGTATTTCACATTGAGTGTCCTGGTCGGACATTTAGTCGCCTTATTAAAACAGTGATGAATGTCACCCCTAAAAAAGTTAGCAAATTTTTGAAGCTTAATAACTTTTTTATCTTAACTTTAATTGAAATGCAACCTTCTGATGAAATATTTGTCATAGTTTAGGCTTCAAGAAAACCCGTTTTTGAAAGAAATCGGTCGAAGGAGACAAAAGTTATTGACGATGAACTGGTTTTTCATGTTCCTTTCGAACAAAATGTCTCAAAATCCCATACAAACTTCAGGCTCGTTGAGCGACCCCTTCCCGTGGTCCGATCTGGCCCAAATTTGGCATGAGATCTTGTACTAGGCCTAGGATCAATTTTAGCCTGCAGCGTATAACTTTTTCAAAAGTCGGGTCATTTGGGGCAGTCTATAGCCTACATGTTGTTCTAACTGAAACAAAACTCGAAGTGGTGATTTGATTTTGAAAGCACATCAATGCACTTTTTGTGACTTATCAAATCCCGTTTTGAGCACTTTTGTGCCCTTTATGTGACTTAAGTCCCGTATAACGTACGTATAGATCACTTTTGCAACTTTCAAGTTCGTTAATGAGTACATAAAGTTCACGAAAGGGAATTGGGCAAAACAAGTCACATACAACGTACATATTAATCACTTTTGCAACTTTCAAGTTCATTAATGAGTACATAAAGTTCACTAAAGGGAATTGGGCAGTTGATTCTCTTTGTCAGCCAATATGTAATTTTCAATGTCTTCATTCAAATAAATATGTGACTTTTGGTTACTTGGGTATGTTCAGTTCATGGTACCGCCATGCAGTTGCTCTAACTGAAACAAAAATTGAAGTGGTGATATAATTTTGTAGCATACCTGCAGGTGCACTCGCCCGACCAGCAGGCGCACTCGCCCGACCAGCAGGCCCATCAGTCAGCTAGGAAGAAAGCACCTCAATGACCTTTTTGTGACTTAGTAAATCCCGTTTAGCATAGTTTAGGGAATTTGGCCCTTGTTTCTCATTGTCTTCATTTCAGTAAATATGTGACTTTTTGTTTCGTGGGGAATCTCCAAACATTTTTTTATTATTTTGAAATTTTTCAATGAAGACAAGGCTCACTTGTGAGTATTATTTAACGTAATAAAAATCCCAAAAATCCAAAAAAATGTTTCCAATATTTTCCAAAATCAAACGAAACACATGCTTGCCACTGAAATCAAATCACTCAATCCCACCATGTCAATCACCCGAGTTAATAAATTCTAATCAACATTGAATCCTATCAACAACGGTGTGATCCGCGTTCATTCCCGTCAAATACCTACCTACCCAAAAACAATAAGCCTTCTGGCAGTCCGATAGGCCAACCTCGGCGTTCCGCTGTTCGCATCAGAAAACTGCGTGACGCCACGTCACAGTGCATCAAAATAAATAATATATTAAACGACTATGGCTAGTCCTGGCGTTCGGACCTAAACCTATTCCGGGAACATAAGAGATTATTTGGGCTGGCCCAGAGAACAGGAATCCTGTGTGGTATGCCCCTCCGGGATATGTTTTCGCAAAGCATTCGTCGACGAGAACACAAAACACCAAACGAATGTCACGAATCTCATCAACGGAACGGATTTCCACCATTCCGCATGATCAGGCATGGCAAAAACACCGAACCGTGCGGCACTGGTGCCTTGTCCCACTAAGAACACGCCACCGAGTGCATACCATCAACCACTCGGTGGCAGTGCTCGATCGAGACGCTGCATTGTAGCGATCAAAACACCGGTGTCAGTGGCGGTGCTTTGCTTATCGTTCGGCAAACACCGGAGCCGAGTGCTTTAACTTCGGAAAGGCACCGGAGCCGAGTGCCTTCTGGTTCGTGAAAGCACCGGAGCTACATGCTGCTTGCTAGCACTGAGTAGCAAATTCGAACGATCATACCCAACAGCGCGGCGGTAGTAGGTACCGTGTGGAGTTTGTTATTGGGATGGATTTGAATCATTTGGGGTGAAGTTTATTACTTCACTGTACAGTTGTCCATCAAGATAGAAAGTTCATGTCTTCAGCAAAGTTGTTTGTATTGACATAATCTGTAACTTTGTCGAAAATATTAGTTTTCTATCTTGTTGGAGAACTGAATGGTAGAGTAATCATCTTCACTCCATTGATCAACTACACTCTGCTCTACGGTACCAATTTTTTTTATTCCGCTTCAGATCCTTGTGCTTTCCTAAACGGAAATGGTAATGCGTTTGGGATAAAATTGTTCGGGTGGAGAAAAAGTTGGTATAGAATGATTTTGTTTTTCGACAGCGGATTTAATTTTTGCAATAAGGCTGGAACATTTTTTTTAAATGTTTCATTTGATCAATCTTATACAGGGCCGAATTAAGCCATAGGGGGGCCCGGGGCATTTTTTTCTCGGGGCCCCTATGATTCGATTTTTTGTTCAAATGCTATCCCAGAGAACACAAAACATTTTAAACGTAAAAGAACTGGATATGAATGAAATTTTTGGTAGAAGAATAGTTTTAGTACCTTCAAATAAAAATTATCAATTAATCAGGTGCAAACATTGTGGAAGAGCTCGGACATTTTTAAGCAATGAAAGCTCTGATTTTAGCTTCAAAATTTTACATTTAGTTCTCAATTTTTGTTAATACCCTTATCACCAACTACAATTCTCTGATTTAGAAAAATGACCGGATTGATATTTTAAATGATTTTCATTTTATCATTGATCGTCTGGTTTGTGATTCATCGAGAGATATTTACCTCATGACTATTGAGAAGTTTCATGTAGATTTGAAACATTGAAAACAAAAAAATAAACAAAATAATGAAATTCAAATTTTATAGAGATACAGATATAAGAGTTTAAGAATTCAACACTAAAAATCAGATTAAATTCACAATTATCTGTGAAACACAAAAAAACGTTTTCATGAAATGTTTATGAATGTGATTCTCATCAGATAAAAAAAATTGTTATCATATTGTTATTCTAAATGTGACAAAATTGGTATAAGTGCCAAAATGATCATTCGAAAAAAAAATAGATTAGAGCTTTAATGTTTAAAAAACAGATTCAGTTATCATGGAAAAAGTCAGATGAGGAATCCTCATGACCATGTAACTGAATTTCAGTAACTGAAGAACCAACAAAAGACTTCAAAATGTCAATGAATTGGATCTGGAAAAAGATAAGATTAAAAACATAGAAATATTCATGTTAAGAGAATCACTCAATGATATTTGCAACTTAACTATGAGATCATTTTTAAAAATAAGTTGAAAATGTTCATATGAATGTTCATAACATGAGAATTTCAAGTCTGATATTGTCTGATTTCAAGACAGATATTGTGAGGGAAATTCAAAAAAGAAACTCTGTACTGTTGATTGGTCCAATTTAGACAACTACAAAAGATTTTATTTTCGAAATTTTGGAGGGAAAAGGGTTGAGAAATTTATAAACCAACGGAAATTTCAATATAAATGATCGATAAGTGAAAATAATAAAAATACCCGGTATTAACCCGGATACTGTCCGGATTAGATTCTGAAATGTTTATCATAAAGTTGCTCTGTTCTCTCTTTGCAATGTGAGTCTGTTTTGGTGAAATTAACTGCTATTTTAGTGCAGTAAGCATGACTTGGAAAGTTAAATAAAAATAAACATCATTATTGTGTAAGACGTTTGTATGCAATGAAAATAAGGAGATGTTTTTCTTAATTTCCCCTGTTCTGTACAGAATTCTGACATGTTCATATTCTTCTAAATTTTGGTTTCGAATTCGGTTCACATACTTTTGTCCAGATTTTGGGGTGATGTTTTTGGAAATTCAATGCCAAGATTTTGAAATTCTTAGCTCGCAGAATGCTGGAGAGCTTCTTCACTGCATACTCTAGGGGGCCCCCTTAACTTATGCAAGAGAAAAACTATTCTAGATATTATTTCCCGGAGGCTTCTTTAGTTGTAATATTTCAAGTTTTCATTCCGATTTTCTAGTTTTGATTTATTTTCAGAGATTTGTAGAAATTGAAGTAGGAGTATGATTAGAGGAATGTTAAAACTTTTATTCCCTCGGGGGGCCCTCTTTAATCCGGCCTTGATCTTATACAAACTCAAGTATAATGAATAAAAAAAAAGGAACGATTGATTAGTATTAAAAGGTTATTTCTCATGTGTAGTTAACAAGTACCATAGCAAATAGGTCACTGTTCAACTTGAAAAACATAATGTTTACCAAGTTTTTATTGCTTAAGCGCAAACGTTCATCGGTTGATCCAGAAAGAATTTTGTTATCTATAAGTTATATGAGCGAATAATGATGAGGACTGATTTGCGGTTGTTTTGAAATTTGAATGCCATCGAAAAGTTTTCATGAAACAATATTAAAAGTCAAAAAAGCCAGTTGGCTTGATCTGTGTTACTTGGGATACGAAAAAAAATCACCCATAACCATAGATTCACCCATAGATTCGTTTTGCAAACGAACTGTTGCAAAATACACTGGTTGGAATGGTTCAACAAATTGGTGTATGAACTGCCAGTCGAGGGTTTCCAACTAAAATTCCATATCAAATCTTATAAGTTTATTTCTATTTTTTTTTTCATTTTCCTCCCATTCCCTTCTTGATCATCCAAAGGGTCCATTGACAAAAGAAGAAAAACAAATTTTGTTCCGGCCTTATTGCGAAAAATTAAATCCGCTGTCGAAAAACAAAATCATTCTATACCAACTTTTTCTCTACCCGAACAATTTTATCCCAAACGCATTACCATTTCCGTTTAGGAAAGCACAAGGATCTGAAGCGGAATAAAAAAATTGGTACCGTAGAGCAGAGTGTAGTTGATCAATGGAGTGAAGATGATTACTCTACCATTCAGTTCTCCAACAAGATAGAAAACTAATATTTTCGACAAAGTTACAGATTATGTCAATACAAACAACTTTGCTGAAGACATGAACTTTCTATCTTGATGGACAACTGTACAGTGAAGTAATAAACTTCACCCCAAATGATTCAAATCCATCCCAATAACAAACTCCACACGGTACCTACTACCGCCGCGCTGTTGGGTATGATCGTTCGAATTTGCTACTCAGTGCTAGCAAGCAGCATGTAGCTCCGGTGCTTTCACGAACCAGAAGGCACTCGGCTCCGGTGCCTTTCCGAAGTTAAAGCACTCGGCTCCGGTGTTTGCCGAACGACAAGCAAAGCACCGCCACTGACACCGGTGTTTTGATCGCTACAATGCAGCGTCTCGATCGAGCACTGCCACCGAGTGGTTGATGGTATGCACTCGGTGGCGTGTTTGAAACAGAGAACACAGTGCAGTGCGTGTTTGAGACATGCCTGAGTCTGATTGCCACCCTTAAGGCGCGACGTCGTCGTTTCGTTTATGTCATTTCTCAATAAAATATGGCTCCAAGCAATCAATTGGTTTTAGCCCTAAGGTTTTTTCTGAGCAGCAGAACGAAAAACAAAGAAGGATGAATTCCTCTACAGTATCATGGATTAAACAACCGTAAACATAGTTTTAGGTCTCCGGAAATCACGTGCACCCTAATGTGGTAAATCTCGTTTAGAGTTAAGAAAATAACACGATCTTCGAAACACTTCCTTGAGGTGATTGCATTTCTTATTACATCACAATGTAGCTTAAGCATTCAGTTAAACATTTGAAGAGGAAATTAACTAAAAATACTAAATATTTTTCGAACCTGCAACAATACAAACTCGGAAACGAGTGAAAAACAAACCGGGAGATCATGCGCAGGCATGTCTCAAACACGCACTGCACTGTGTTCTCTGTTTCAAACACGCCACCGAGTGCATACCATCAACCACTCGGTGGCAGTGCTCGATCGAGACGCTGCATTGTAGCGATCAAAACACCGGTGTCAGTGGCGGTGCTTTGCTTGTCGTTCGGCAAACACCGGAGCCGAGTGCTTTAACTTCGGAAAGGCACCGGAGCCGAGTGCCTTCTGGTTCGTGAAAGCACCGGAGCTACATGCTGCTTGCTAGCACTGAGTAGCAAATTCGAACGATCATACCCAACAGCGCGGCGGTAGTAGGTACCGTGTGGAGTTTGTTATTGGGATGGATTTGAATCATTTGGGGTGAAGTTTATTACTTCACTGTACAGTTGTCCATCAAGATAGAAAGTTCATGTCTTCAGCAAAGTTGTTTGTATTGACATAATCTGTAACTTTGTCGAAAATATTAGTTTTCTATCTTGTTGGAGAACTGAATGGTAGAGTAATCATCTTCACTCCATTGATCAACTACACTCTGCTCTACGGTACCAATTTTTTTATTCCGCTTCAGATCCTTGTGCTTTCCTAAACGGAAATGGTAATGCGTTTGGGATAAAATTGTTCGGGTAGAGAAAAAGTTGGTATAGAATGATTTTGTTTTTCGACAGCGGATTTAATTTTTCGCAATAAGGCCGGAACAAAATTTGTTTTTCTTCTTTTGTCAATGGACCCTTTGGATGATCAAGAAGGGAATGGGAGGAAAATGAAAAAAAAAATAGAAATAAACTTATAAGATTTGATATGGAATTTTAGTTGGAAACCCTCGACTGGCAGTTCATACACCAATTTGTTGAACCATTCCAACCAGTGTATTTTGCAACAGTTCGTTTGCAAAACGAATCTATGGGTGAATCTATGGTTATGGGTGATTTTTTTTCGTATCCCAAGTAACACAGATCAAGCCAACTGGCTTTTTTGACTTTTAATATTGTTTCATGAAAACTTTTCGATGGCATTCAAATTTCAAAACAACCGCAAATCAGTCCTCATCATTATTCGCTCATATAACTTATAGATAACAAAATTCTTTCTGGATCAACCGATGAACGTTTGCGCTTAAGCAATAAAAACTTGGTAAACATTATGTTTTTCAAGTTGAACAGTGACCTATTTGCTATGGTACTTGTTAACTACACATGAGAAATAACCTTTTAATACTAATCAATCGTTCCTTTTTTTTTATTCATTATACTTGAGTTTGTATAAGATCAAGGCCGGATTAAAGAGGGCCCCCCGAGGGAATAAAAGTTTTAACATTCCTCTAATCATACTCCTACTTCAATTTCTACAAATCTCTGAAAATAAATCAAAACTAGAAAATCGGAATGAAAACTTGAAATATTACAACTAAAGAAGCCTCCGGGAAATAATATCTAGAATAGTTTTTCTCTTGCATAAGTTAAGGGGGCCCCCTAGAGTATGCAGTGAAGAAGCTCTCCAGCATTCTGCGAGCTAAGAATTTCAAAATCTTGGCATTGAATTTCCAAAAACATCACCCCAAAATCTGGACAAAAGTATGTGAACCGAATTCGAAACCAAAATTTAGAAGAATATGAACATGTCAGAATTCTGTACAGAACAGGGGAAATTAAGAAAAACATCTCCTTATTTTCATTGCATACAAACGTCTTACACAATAATGATGTTTATTTTTATTTAACTTTCCAAGTCATGCTTACTGCACTAAAATAGCAGTTAATTTCACCAAAACAGACTCACATTGCAAAGAGAGAACAGAGCAACTTTATGATAAACATTTCAGAATCTAATCCGGACAGTATCCGGGTTAATACCGGGTATTTTTATTATTTTCACTTATCGATCATTTATATTGAAATTTCCGTTGGTTTATAAATTTCTCAACCCTTTTCCCTCCAAAATTTCGAAAATAAAATCTTTTGTAGTTGTCTAAATTGGACCAATCAACAGTACAGAGTTTCTTTTTTGAATTTCCCTCACAATATCTGTCTTGAAATCAGACAATATCAGACTTGAAATTCTCATGTTATGAACATTCATATGAACATTTTCAACTTATTTTTAAAAATGATCTCATAGTTAAGTTGCAAATATCATTGAGTGATTCTCTTAACATGAATATTTCTATGTTTTTAATCTTATCTTTTTCCAGATCCAATTCATTGACATTTTGAAGTCTTTTGTTGGTTCTTCAGTTACTGAAATTCAGTTACATGGTCATGAGGATTCCTCATCTGACTTTTTCCATGATAACTGAATCTGTTTTTTAAACATTAAAGCTCTAATCTATTTTTTTTTCGAATGATCATTTTGGCACTTATACCAATTTTGTCACATTTAGAATAACAATATGATAACAATTTTTTTTATCTGATGAGAATCACATTCATAAACATTTCATGAAAACGTTTTTTTGTGTTTCACAGATAATTGTGAATTTAATCTGATTTTTAGTGTTGAATTCTTAAACTCTTATATCTGTATCTCTATAAAATTTGAATTTCATTATTTTGTTTATTTTTTTGTTTTCAATGTTTCAAATCTACATGAAACTTCTCAATAGTCATGAGGTAAATATCTCTCGATGAATCACAAACCAGACGATCAATGATAAAATGAAAATCATTTAAAATATCAATCCGGTCATTTTTCTAAATCAGAGAATTGTAGTTGGTGATAAGGGTATTAACAAAAATTGAGAACTAAATGTAAAATTTTGAAGCTAAAATCAGAGCTTTCATTGCTTAAAAATGTCCGAGCTCTTCCACAATGTTTGCACCTGATTAATTGATAATTTTTATTTGAAGGTACTAAAACTATTCTTCTACCAAAAATTTCATTCATATCCAGTTCTTTTACGTTTAAAATGTTTTGTGTTCTCTGGGATAGCATTTGAACAAAAAATCGAATCATAGGGGCCCCGAGAAAAAAATGCCCCGGGCCCCCCTATGGCTTAATTCGGCCCTGTATAAGATTGATCAAATGAAACATTTAAAAAAAATGTTCCAGCCTTATTGCAAAAATTAAATCCGCTGTCGAAAAACAAAATCATTCTATACCAACTTTTTCTCCACCCGAACAATTTTATCCCAAACGCATTACCATTTCCGTTTAGGAAAGCACAAGGATCTGAAGCGGAATAAAAAAAATTGGTACCGTAGAGCAGAGTGTAGTTGATCAATGGAGTGAAGATGATTACTCTACCATTCAGTTCTCCAACAAGATAGAAAACTAATATTTTCGACAAAGTTACAGATTATGTCAATACAAACAACTTTGCTGAAGACATGAACTTTCTATCTTGATGGACAACTGTACAGTGAAGTAATAAACTTCACCCCAAATGATTCAAATCCATCCCAATAACAAACTCCACACGGTACCTACTACCGCCGCGCTGTTGGGTATGATCGTTCGAATTTGCTACTCAGTGCTAGCAAGCAGCATGTAGCTCCGGTGCTTTCACGAACCAGAAGGCACTCGGCTCCGGTGCCTTTCCGAAGTTAAAGCACTCGGCTCCGGTGTTTGCCGAACGATAAGCAAAGCACCGCCACTGACACCGGTGTTTTGATCGCTACAATGCAGCGTCTCGATCGAGCACTGCCACCGAGTGGTTGATGGTATGCACTCGGTGGCGTGTTCTTAGTGGGACAAGGCACCAGTGCCGCACGGTTCGGTGTTTTTGCCATGCCTGATCAGACTGACACAATTTTCGCCATACCTGGATTGATGATTCTGTTTACCGTCCATGCTGTGACTGTTCTCAACAACGAGAGGCTTACGTACGGTACGGTTCAATGAATTCGAAAACGGATGACTGGGGAATCGATTGGAAGGATAAAGACGATTGTTTAAGTAATTTGGTTTCAGTTGAAGTTGAAAAGGAAAAAGTCGATCTTACACAAATCAAAGGGACTCATTGTTGATCAAAATAAAATTTTCCATGACCAAAATATAACTTCTTAAATTCACAACTTGTTCTTCCAAGGTAGATTTTCTTGACCCCATACTTACTTTATTCTTGTCTGGTCAAGATCTGTCGAACCGTATAATGATTATCCGTGTATATCCGAAAACCACATAGCCCATTCTGGCTTATTCGAGTCAGACTTGTACTGATTTTTTACTTTGTTTTATAACTTGTTTTTCCCACGGTAGATTGTTTTTAGTGGTTTTTTCTCGTTTCGTCTTCAACTTTTGAACATCCGTGTACACGAGAAAACCAACTTTCATACATTTTCGCTCAGTCTTCTTTGAAGTTATTAATGTGTCAAACTGATACTCCTAGAACTATAACGGCTCACTAAAGACCGCAATCCGGTTCGAAAGACCAAATTGAAGCTTCTCATTAATCGTATAACAGGCAGCCCTGCGCTGTACTGGAATAACTCAATCGTTTCCTGGGACTGTCTTCTCTATCGTGCTTTTCACTTTTCTTATCGTTGATGAAATGTCATTGATAACCTTATATTCCCAAAAATTTGTTATTTTATGACCTCATCTAGTAGTTGCTGAAACATTTCCGGGGCATTTGTTACACCGAACGGCAATCTTTCAAACTTCTGATTTGGCTAGTTCTGTATCAGAACACGGTGTATTTCGTAGAAGGACTTAAAGAAAAAAAATACAGTAACGCTAATTTTTGCATGGGCTGAAAGTAGAGCTTTTTCCGGTTCATTTTCACCAAAAATTAAAATATTCTGTCGGTGACCCCCCATACAAATTTTTTTTTTGAAAATTTTCTATTTTAATTCTAAAAAAAGTAAATATATTTTTAGTGTTATAGAATTTTCAGAGATGCTAATTATCTTAATTTTGACTTTCACTTCTTTTAAATTAAACTGATAACTCAACAATCACATCAAAAACTTTGAGAAATTTTCAATTTTTTTTAAACTAGTAACAGTGCTGTTTAAACGTAAAAAAATGCGTAGAAAGTGTCTTCTTATCCTAAAATTTAAATTTTGGCTGGCAAATCCTGTAAGCAGTCTGAGACGGTCGAATTAACTGGAATTATTAGAATGGTCTAGAATAATATGAATCCATATATGAATCCATTTTTATTCATTGTCTTAAGATTTTCTGATTGTGGCAACACTGAGGGGAACTTTATTTAAAAAAAGCCCAATGATTAAGAAAATCAGTTAACACTAGGAAGCGCTTTATTTTTTTTGTGATAACGCTTATCGTGATGCGATCTGGAGTAGAAACGTTTGTCTTAATTTCAGCTTTTAAAAAATTAAGAAAATCAATATTCAAAAGTAAACGATCCGTTAAAGACAATTTTTGATGAGAAATAAGTTTTTATATTTCTCCTGATTTAAATGTCTGAAAATTCTATTTGCACTTCAGACTCATTGCAAATGGCTACAGCAGTTCAATCTTGCTTAAATTTTGCATGATACTGTCTTTTGATACAATCATAATTATAAGTTTGAAATTTTCTTAAACCTTTGGTTTTTATCGATTTTTAGTCCAATTTTTATAACCCTGCTGTACTCTGTGATGCTTCCATTTTTTTCAAAAAGCATAACTGTTAAGGTTAAGCAATTCTAGCTTCAACGGTTTCCAACCCACTATATTATTTAAACAATCTCTTGAATTCTTTGTTTAAATTAAATTTGAATTTTGTAGTTTTTTTTTAAATAATGTTATCTCATGGGAGAATCTAGTTTAAAACTCTGATAAATTTTATTTTTTTCCCAAAAAAATGCTTTTTAATCTTTTTGTCGATCTTGTATTTACAAAAATCAATAATATTGTTGGCAAAAGTGAATTGCAAATGATCGATAGCAAGCTAGACTGCAGCACGTAACATTCATCATATTTTGTTCATCCCTTACTTATTTTAGTTATTCTACTGTACGCTGATGTTCTTCTTTATTATTAAAAAGATTCTTAATGAAGCATTAATATTACAGTAAAACAATCATAACTTCTACAATTTTATACGAATAATGTCAAAAACTATAATAATCATTGGTTTGGACAAATCATAAAAATCCACTTAAAAAAAAAAAAAAAGGCATAAATCTAGTCTAAAACCTTCGATAATATTGAAATTTGTCTTGAAAAAAAATTTTTTTCATCGTTTTGTTGATAATGAATTCCAAAATATCACCAGTACTTCAATTCTTAAGCAAAAACTATGTACAAATGATTAATAGAAAATTTATTCACCTTCAATATAAGAAAAAAAGATTTAAAATATATGTTATGTAGCGGAAGATAAACGGATTTCAGTGCAAGTACTTGAGCATTTAACTAAATTTTATATTTTAAATTTTATTTAAAACTGGTCTGCTTGGATATGTTTCATTTTGATGTGAGGTAAACAAAACTCAAAATGTCATAAACTATCATCAAAATTTGTATATTTGTTCTCTAAAGTGCATATCCATATGCATCAGAGCCTACAAATAATGTGGGAATATTTCAAAGAACAATTTTGAAATAAAGAAAAGATTTTTAATACTTTGTTGAAAACCAATCAAATGATGTTGGACTGTTTTTATTCATGTGTCATAATTTTTTTTAAACCAGAATTGGTTCTCCAAGATATACACAAATGAATATAAATTCATGTGACATTTGTATAACACCAATTATAACAAGGATATTTCAAATAATAACATTTTGAATAAAATGCTCATATAAAAATCAGTTTTCCAGAAAATCCAAATGATTTAGCTCTCCAGGCGTTGACATTTTATATTGTTTCAAAATGACAAAAACTTGAATAAAAAAAAAAAAAAATTTAATGAAAAAAGTTACTATTCCATTGCATTTGAATAATTTTACAGATAAAAATTTATAAATATGGACAAAAAAATTTCAAAAAAATAAAACGTATGGGGACTCACCGACCAAATATTTTAATTTTGCCTGAAAATGATTCAGAAAAGGCTACATTTTCCATTTCTGAAAAAATTAGAGTTACTGTATTTTTTATTTTAAACTTCTTCTATAAACACACCGTGAGAACATTTGAAAGGTATAATCCATTTTCTAGATAAATCTCAATATTACAGACGCAAAATTTGATCTAAATTTCTTTAAATCATTGAATCCCTTAAACATTTCAATTACCTCCTAAAAAAGAGCAAACTTGAAGAACTTCACCTTTGATCCATGTCTCCGGTTTTCACTTTCACACTGTACCAGTTTTACCTGTGTCGTTTTTCTTCAACGTGTGCCGGGGGCGGCCAACAGCTTGCTTTGATTGGATTAAAATATTTTATTCGTGTAATTCAACTCATACGTTCTCTTTGCTGCCGCCAACCCTTGGCGGCTTGGTGCAAGGAATAAGAACTACTCCGAGTCCACTCCCTGACTAGTCAGTCCGGATTTATGTATGTTTTTTCTTCGCCAAGTAGCACCTTCCTTCTCGACTAGAAAGTTGGATTCAACCTTATCATTCTCAGCTTTTGGTACAAGATTTTCCCAGAGTAAGCTGTAATTTTCCCACTTCACGCTAGACGAGTGTGTTTTTTCCTCCGTTTGTTTTCGTCTGATTGAGATATTTTCCGAGGGTTATTTTGCCCACTTTACACTTCTACCAGAGTCACTGCCAGATCCAGTGAACTTCACCGGTTAACCTTCCTCCCCATTTGGTGGATTGTAATATTTTCTTCCCACGTGCTTGAATTGTCATTCAGAAGAGAGGAAAGAAAAATCATTTCTTTGTTTTCGCTGTCAGACAAAACAAAACAATCAACCATTTCCGTTTGCTGTGCAACGTGTTGGTTTTTTCTCCGTCTCTTAACAGTTTACTTTTTTTCGCCATTTTTCATTGCAGAAATCAAGGCCAGCTGGGAAGAATGGTGGACGTACGATGGCATCTCAGGTAAGTTATGTTTTCCCGTGTAAACGGAATTTTTCTGCAATCAAAGCAATCCAATGGCCAGTCATGGCCATCTGTGTAGATGAACGTGGTTGGACAAACACTCACTAGAAAATTTAAACAATACATTTTTTTTTTAATTTAAAACCGGTGACGATGTTTATAAAATAAGAAATGTATTTTTGAGTTTTTTTTTGTCAATTTTAAATTGTTGTTTAGCTCATGAAAGTTCAGGAAGTTTAAAGGAGCGCTTCTTAAGAAAAAAAAAGGTTGTTTCGACATCTCGATTAGTACCACATGTTGCAAGGTTGCAATCTTTGGCTCAAACCTTCAATCGGATGACTAGAAGTTGAGTCCTACATAAAAAAAAACTTCACTCTAAAAGGTGAAAAAATGGAGAAGAAAAAAAAATCTAAATCCATATTTCCCAGACTCGGCCAGGATGTCCATTATGCCACCGATGATGTTATAGCCGTTTGTCACGAGACACGCTATCGGGGAAGCAAAATCAAATGTGGAAGCTACAGAAAAAAAAATGTGGAAGAAGATGGAATCCAGACGGAGGAAAGAGGAGAATAAAAACTACAAATGCAACCTTCAACAGAAATCGGAAATGGTAACAGAAATGGAACGGTAATGACAACAATACAAATGAAAAACTTGATTCAGATTTACCTGAAGTTATTTTCTAACTTTTCTTATCAATTTATTCCATTTTGGAAAAATTTCAACAAGGTTAAATTTCTTAGGGTGTTCCATATGAATCGATTTTGAGACGGTAAAATGTGTTCTCTTTCAAATGTAAAAATAAATTTAAATTCAACCGAAAATCCCGCTCACAAAATTAGTTGAAAATCGCCTGAAATTATGTCATGTTTTGGGATCCCCGTTTCCATTTTAAAATGGAAAAATTGAAAATTCTCTTGTAGTAGTTTTTCATGCTGTTTGGTTTTTCAAATGCTTAATTTGTAGCTCCTTTTTTTTAAAACTGCTTTCTTCAACTTTCGAGACTGAATTTATATCGCAATTACAATATCTTTTCGTTAATCGCAAAAAGGAGGAAGTTTTACAAAAATCGTTGGATCGACAACTTTACAAAATGACAGTGACTTGTAAAAAGTCTGAAAAAGTCATTATAATTCGTTTTCAGAGTTCTGTTTTATTTTTGACTCAACAACCCAAATTATTTCATCCCAATTAAATTCGACACTTCAATTCAAAAATTCTTTATTAACTTAAAAAAGGAACGCTGCAGAATTTGTTGAAAATTTAGAACAGATGAAAACTTTGTTAAAAATTTAGAACAGATGAATACTGTTTGAGATTCATCGAAATTTTTTTATAAGCTTCAATACATACTAAAAATATAATTCCTCAATATTCATAAATTACAAAAGAAAGTGAAATAAATCATGGAAAACTTTTGAAAATTGTGAAAAATCCGTAAAACATTATTCAAATGGAATTGATATATTAAAATTCAATTTTCCAAAATTTGTCAAGAATGAAAAATCAGAATTTTCAAAACAGTCAATTATTCAATATATTTAAAAAATGTCTTAAAATTTAAACAAATTAGAAAAAAAACTATTATTAAAGAAAATTTGTGTTGATTTTTTTTTAGATTGATCAAGTAATTAAATATAATAAACACTCCAATCTGTCAAAACTGAAAAAAATACATAAAATTTTAGGGGATTTTAGAATCTATTCTATATTTTTAAAAGGAAATTTCAAAAATTGTCAAGAATTTTATGAAGAGATGAATCACTGTAATTTATGTTTCTTACTAAGTATTTCGGCCTCATCGGTGATTATAGTAGTTGGCCCGTGCCTAACAGAATTTTGGTATCGCTCTTTTCCACCATCTTTCATTTCTTCTAACTTTCTTTTCGTCTATAGAATTTCATAATCATAGGATGTTCTTACTAAAAAAGACATCACTTTTCACAGATAGGGCCGATAAAATCAAGTAACATTGTCAAGAATTCCCGTCAGGTTTTAACGATTTTCAATGGTTTTTGTTAATGATTTACATAATTAAAAATAATAACGATGTTTTTTGAATTTACTTACTATTTTAGATGTCTTCAAGATTTTTTTGACAATTTTCGGTGATTATTTTCCATGATTTCAACTTCAACCATTTTCTAATAAAAAACTGTAAACATTTTCAATGATTTTCGAATGACACCAATTTCTAAATATTGACAATTGGCTTATAAAAATTTGCATAAATTGCCAAAATTAGTTAAAAAATCACCAGAAAGAATTTGAACTGTCCTCAAAAATACCGTTATGTCTTCAACATCATTAAGTAGTATGTATAGAATTAGTCGAATGTGCTGGAAACATAATTACTTGTTGCTAGAACTCTCTAAAGATTTTGAGCAATTGGGAAATATCTTTAAAAAAATGAGATTATTTCATACAATAACTAAGGAAATTTGCAAAAAATTGAGAGTTATTCAAAAATAACAAAAACTTACATTCAAAACTTATAACCTTTTATGCAAATTCAAAAAAAACCTTTTAAATATCAACCCGAGTGAAAACCTTCCAAACAACCAGAAATTTCAAAATTATGAAAGTAAAAACTTTAAATAAAATCTAAATAATACGAGGTTTTAGAGGCGACTGATCCAAAGTTTTTTTTTCGAAAGTCGAAATTGGTCAAATCTTTTAGGAGTAAATTCATAAAAGTTTCCAAAAGTTCCAGTGAAAATTTCTTCCAAATTTATCGAAACCAATAATCGAAATATGGATCATTTCTGTTATTTGTCATTTTATTCTTTTTTTCCATTTCTACAGTTTTATACATTTTGTCAGTTTCATCTGGGTATATATTCATTGTTGTTTTTTTGTAATTATATTTTTTTAAAAATTTAATGTTATTGTAATTTTTTTTAAATTATTTCAATTTTAATTTAATATTAATATTTTTTTTTACATTAAATAAACTTGGTCATTTTTCACATTTTCGACATTTTTGACATTTTTGAAACTGATGACATTTTTGACTTTGATTTCTCACACTTTTGACATTTTTTTATATTTTTTTCACTTTTGAAATATTTGACATTTCTGACATTTTCGACATTTTTGACATTGATGACATTACTGACATTTTTGACATTTTTGTCATTTCTGTCATTTATGTCATTTTTAACATATCTGGCATTTTTGACATTTTTTGCATTTTTGACCATTCTGACATTTTTGAAATTTTTAACTTATTGACACTTTTGAAATTTTTAATTTTTGTAATTTTTGTAATTTTTGTAATTTTTGTAATTTTTGTAATTTTTGTAATTTTTGTAATTTTTGTAATTTTTGTAATTTTTGTAATTTTTGTAATTTTTGTAATTTTTGTAATTTTTGTAATTTTTGTAATTTTTGTAATTTTTGTTATTTTTGTCATTTTTGTAATTTTTGTAATTTTTGTAATTTTTGTAATTTTTGTAATTTTTGAAATTTTTGTAATTTTTATAATTTTTGTCATTTTTGGTAATTTTTGTATTTTTTGTAATTTTTGTTATTTTTGTTTTGTTTTTGTCATTTGGGTAATGTTTTTAATTTTTGTTTTTTTGCTAATTTTGTAATTTTTGTAATTTTTTTAATTTTTGTAATTTTTGTATTTTTGTAATTTTTGTAATTTTTGTAATTATGGTAATTTTTGTAATTTTTGTAATTTTTGTAATTTTTGTAATTTATGTAATTTTTGTAATTTTTGTAATTTTTTTAATTTTTGTAATTTTTGTAATTTTTGTAATTTTTGTAATTTTTGTAATTTTTGTAATTTTTGTAATTTTTGTAATTTTTGTAATTTTTGTAATTTTTGTAATTTTTGTAATTTTTGTAATTTTTGTAATTTTTGTAATTTTTGTAATTTTTGTAATTTTTGTAATTATTGTAATTTTTGTAATTTTTGTAATTTTTGTAATTTTTGTAATTTTTGTAATTTTTGTAATTTTTGTAATTTTTGTAATTTTTGTAATTTTTGTAATTTTTGTAATTTTTGTAATTTTTGTAATTTTTGTAATTTTTGTAATTTTTGTGATTTTTGTAATTTATGTAATTTTTGTAATTTTTGTAATTTTTGTCATTTTTGTAATTTTTAATTTTTGTAATTTTTGTAATTTTGTATTTTTTGTCATTTTTAATTTTTGTCATTTTTGTTATTTGGTAATTTTCGTAATTTTTGTTATTTTTGTAATTTTTGTTATTTTTGTAAATTTTGTATTTTTTGTCATTTTCGTCATTTTGTAATTTTTATATTTTTTTAAATTTTGATAATATTTGTAATTTTAGTAATTTTGTAATTTATGTAATTTTTGTAATTTTTGTAATTTTTGTAATTTTTGTAATTTTTGTAATTTTTGTAATTTTTGTAATTTTTGTAATTTTTGTAATTTTTGTAATTTTTGTAATTTTTGTAATTTTTGTAATTTTTGTAATTTTTGTAATTTTTGTAATTTTTGTAATTTTTGTAATTTTTGTAATTTTTGTAATTTTTGTCATTTTTGTAATTTTTGTTATTTTTGTAATTTTTATAATTTTTGTAATTTTTGTAATTTTTGTGATTTTTGTAATTTTTGTAATTTTTGTAATTCTTGAAATTTTTGTAATTTTTGTAATTTTTGTAATTTTTGTAATTTTTGTAATTTTTGTAATTTTTGTAATTTTTGTAATTTTTGTAATTTTTGTAATTTTTGTAATTTTTGTAATTTTTGTAATTTTTGTAATTTTGTCATTTTTGTAATTTTTGTAATTTTTGTCATTTGCGTAATTTTTGTAATTTTTGTAATTTTTGTAATTTTTGTAATTTTTGTAATTTTTGTAATTTTTGTAATTTTTGTAATTTTTGTAATTTTTGTTATTTTTGTAATTTTTGTAATTTTTGTAATTTTTGTAATCTTTGTAATTTTTGTAATTTTTGTTATTTTTGTTATTTTTGTTATTTTTGTAATTTTGGTAATTTTTGTAATTTTTGTAATTTTTGTAATTTTTGTAATTTTTGTAATTTTTGTAATTTTTGTAATTTTTGTAATTTTTGTAATTTTTGTAATTTTTGTAATTTTTGTAATTTTTGTAATTTTTGTAATTTTTGTAATTTTTGTAATTTTTGTAATTTTTGTAATTTTTGTAATTTTTAATTTTTGTAATTTTGTATTTTTTGTCATTTTTAATTTTTGTAATTTTTGTTATTTGGTAATTTTTGTAATTTTTGTTATTTTTGAAATTTTGTATTTTTTGTCATTTTCGTCATTTTTTGTCATTGTCGTCATTTTTGTAATTTTTGTAATTTTTGTAATTTTTGTAATTTTTGTAATTTATGTAATTTTTGTAATTTTTGTGCTTTTTGTCATTTTTGTAATTTTTGTAATTTTTGTAATTTTTGTAATTTTTGTAATTTTTGTAATTTTTGTAATTTTTGTAATTTTTGTAATTTTTGTAATTTTTGTAATTTTTGTAATTTTTGTAATTTTTGTAATTTTTGTAATTTTTTTAATTTTTGTTATTTATGTTATTTTTATAATTTTGTAATTTTTGTTGTTTTTGATTTTTTTTGTAATTTTTTAATTTGTGTTTTTTTGGGAATTTTCGTCATTTTTGAAAATTTTTATAATTTTTGTCATTTTTGTCATTTTTTTTTTGTTTGTAATTTTTGTCATTTTTGTAATTTTTGTCATTTTTGTCATTTTTGTCATTTTTGTCATTTTTGTCATAGTTTAGAAAGAGTTTTTAACGATCTAGTTAAAATATTTGATTTCTCTTCTCCAGCTTAAGTAAGAAAAATAAGGAAAGCACGATGAGGAAAAAAGGACAAAAAGCGTGCTAACTGATTATTACTAGGTGCCAGGCTTGGCACTGGCATTTTGTATGGCACTATTTGCCATCACCCACACAATAAGCTCCGTCGTTTGGTTCAGGACTTTCAGAACGTTATCAACCATCTGAAAAATATGAACTGGATATGGAATAGGGGAATCAAGAGCAACACGAACAACAGAGAACCCAAAAAAAAGATGTGATAGAGCTGTAAAATGTCACGAAATCCCCTTCAACTGGTTTTCGACGATGGCGGGTACGTGTTTGGGATTGTTGATTGGCCGGAATAGTCCTCGTTGGGCCGGATTGGGATCGGAATTGGATTGGGCAGGATTGTAGAAATTGCTCAACCTTTTCCCCCTCTTCATGTTTCATGTTTACATCTGACGACTGCAATATTCAGAAATTATTGTTGTACTTTTTTTAGCCACATGTCTCTCTCCTCCCATTAAACATGGAAAACAATCGCACCTATCAAGAATTTAATTAGCATAAATAATGAGCAAAATTCGTTTCCCATAGACCTGTGATTTATTTTGAAACAAAGCACGTTATAAAACACTAATGGGCTGATCACAATTACACATTCTGTATGTGGCTGTGTGAGAGGGAGGAAAAGAGTAAGGAGAGGCAAACAATTTAACAGTTTCGTCCCCCTGTTTTCCATTTTCATTTCATGGGGACAGACAAAAACCCTCGAAAAGTACTTATTGACCACAAGGTGACGAAAAAAAACGGTGATATCTGCAAATAATGACTGCATCTCTTGGTGCTTGACTTCAAATGTCGTCTACATGTGAGGTCTGGTAACAAATTATGACAAAAATGATGATGGTCGCTTGAGAGCGACAAAGACAATCGAACAAAAAAAAAACAATTCCCATTTCGGCGAATCGTTAGTCCTATAACCCAAACAAAACAATCAACCCCCTACTTGAAGGATTCAAATGGGTCCAAAGTTGAAAACAAAACAAAAAAAAACGGGGTCACTCCAGTTCAATCTACTTACCTTAAAAGATAAACTTGCTAACACGGTGTTAAACTTTTAATCTAATCGTATAGCATGAGGGGTTGTCCCTCGGGTAAAACGCACCGCCATCCCGGAACCGGAAACGCGGGATTCGAACACACGTTCTACGCCCTTTTCCGCATACTTTTACATAAGGTCGGGCGGGCCTTTTCCGCTTTCTTCTATGGTTCCCACGGGAGCAACCACCGGCGCGGCGGGTCCCGGGGAAAGAAGATTTGTTTGAGCCGGTAAACGGTAGTGGCGCCGGAAAACAAAACCAAAACAAATAAACTGCTCGGTCGACCCCTCGCTTTGTTGTTGTTTCTTTTATTCTCCACTCAGAAAAATACTCTTAAGCATGCCATAAGATTCTCTTATAAACTGGCGCCATAAGAAAAATCAATGAAATTCATAAGATTGTCTTATGAAGCGAATGAATTCTGAGATGAACCCCTACTTCAATGAGAAGTTTCCGCTTTTCACAAGATGGTCTTATGGAAACAGGAAATTTCATGTATAATAATAAAAATTCAAAATATTTGATATTTTCATTTTTCTCTTTCGCAAATTAGTGTGGAATAATTTCATGCATGGTCACCATCAGCAGCACATCAACACCCGGTTCCAATTAAGTCACACACAATTAAGTTCCAATTTGTCACATCCGGATCTTTGCCTTACGTTTGTTGCCGGTCAGCATGCTGAAAAGTAAACCAGAAAATATATTTTAGTTTGCAAATAAATTTAACGACTACAAGAAAAACTTACCATTAAAAAATACAATTTAGTTTCACTTTATAAAATTAAAAGGTGCACCAGGAGTGCTTCGTTAGACGATGAAAACTAACGGAATGAATGAATGTGTTTATTTTGTTTCCACAATGCCGGTACTCCTATTTTGCATAAGATATTCTTATGAAAACTGGAAGAATTTCATAAGACTCTTATGAAAATCAATTTTACACTCTAAAAAGTGGTTCATAAGACGTATCTTATGAAAATAATAATAAGAATTCGCCTGAGTGTCGGTGATTCACTGACACTGAGTTAAACTTCATGGTAAGATCTGTCCTAAATGTAAACACAATATTCGGGTGTAAAAAATCCCAAGCAGAATCGAATAGTTATTTTGGACTACAACAACTGAAGATCTTTAAGTATGTAGTTTGTCAAAATAACGTTTTGAGGAAGTCACACAAAATTAAATGTTAATTATTTAAAGGAAAGACGATGAGTCGAATCCCATCCTGAGGCTAGAAGTCTTGGTCGTGGTATTGCTAGACTACTTTTTAAAAAATAGTTCACTAGACACCATGCAATGAATTGTTTGTTTTTCAATGTAAAAAGACATACCCCTATTAAACAGCAGATTTTTATTTGTCCGGTGATATACGAAGTAAGGGTTTTCCACAAAGTTGTTCAGCGGAAAATTCCCTTTTATAAATTTAAAAACTTGTACAAAACCCATTAGCAGGCTCGAATTCACAGAAGAAACAAAAAAGACGATGATTTTTCAGATCGAAATATTCAATTTTCCCATGCAAACATAAAAGTTAAAATTTACTCATGTAAACGATGATGAGAGATTTTGCAAGAAATCATTAATGAGACGAAGTTTTCAAGACCCCCTGTCCTTAGAGAAATTTAAAAATGACCCAAATCGGCTCAGTCTGGTACATATAGTACAAATCGGACAACCTCAATCCTGCTCCGGTTCCGGCTCGTCAATCTTCCAAGTATCCCCTCCATAGTCTCGACGGCATCTACGAAATGCTTGCTGGCAGCGAGAACTTCAGTGGAATTGAGCTGTTGGACGCTTTTCTGCAGACGGAGGTAGAGGAAGAGTCGCGGGTTTTTAACCACGCAAAGGTCATTAATGCTGGATAGGTGATTCGATCTACTTTGAGGTCTGCTTGAGCTGCATTCTTTGAGGTCAGTGATTGTGCCGCAAATACATAGGAAGAGGAGTCTGACACGTTTCCACTATGGCCAACCGGGTATGGTAAAGATTCAAAAGCATGGCTAGATTTCTTGTCTATTTGCCACACATCGACAAGAGGGTTAAGGATCAACAAACGCAGGATGAAGACTGTATTGCAGCTGTCAAATATTTTCCGCACTCTTCCCAATATGCTTGGACAATACCAGCGAAACCAAGGCACGATCATGCGGGGCTAATCGATGGTTTATACTATCTTATTATCGTGGATGCTTGTAATGGACTTTCTATTTTACAGATGCGGCGCAATCTCTGAAGAAAAATGTGCTCCGCACTTACTAAATCACGCCACAATGGAAAAGGAACTTAATTTTCTTATGTCATATATTCGCACCAATTTCATTGGAGAATAGGCCTAACTTACGTGCATGTGTGTCAGATGTCATCTTTCGATAAGAGTCAATGAGCTGTTTCGCCGCTAATGTCCTCAGCATCCCCTTCGCCGATTCCCTGGGCGACATAGGGAAACAGGCAAGGTCATTGGAATTCGAGATGACATGTTCCAGGCATGATGCAGACGACAAACTTCCTCAGCCCTGGAGCCCTGTGTTTCTGCTCACAGGTCCCGTACGAGACTGCACGATATCGTTGGGGATGTTCTTATCCTTAGTGTGGGCGGCCTGGATGGCGGCTGGCAGGCCTTGCCCAACACTGCACGTTCCGGGGATATCGCTTGCGATGCTTTTCCTTGGTGTGAGTGGCCTGGATGACGGCTGACAGACCTCGCCCAACACTGCACGTGCAAACCACTTCGCTGGAGATTTTCTCTACCACGGTCAATTTGCCTGACCGAGGGAAGCAACAAATGTGTGCACGGTGGTCTTCTGCACGTGGATCGGTACCGTGGTGCGCAGCTCCTGGGAAGAAGAGGCAAGAAACAAAAACCTTCTGGGCTCTGCTCGGTTAGAATCCGTTCCACTTTCAAATTCGTATGGTCCTTACCCTATATTGGGGATATTTGATGTGTTTCTGTCACGGCTTGCTACGTCCCGATCTGAATAATATTCGGTTTCCAAGCCTGGAGGAACAACCTGAGCACAACAAGATTGTCAATCACGTGCTATTATGTATTGTTGTGTGACTTGTGTGAACTCACCAGCGGCTGTGATCGATGTCGTCTCCTTCAATCTGGCGCGAAAACCTCCTGAAGGATTTCTATCGGATTTCTCCAGGAGATTGTCCTTTCGGTAGAATCGCACTTTTCACGGCCCGAGAGGCGAGACGACCGCGCTCTTGCACGGGATCCGGCACCTCCGCCGACTTCCTTTTTAACACGTCACTTCAGAACTTTTTCTTTGCTTTTTCCTTCTTCTTACACACTAGTGAGAATTGATGATTGACGGTTTGAAGTATGCTTCCGTGCACATTTCCACGCGAGGGGTTTTTTTTCAAACCTTGCAAAATGTTTCCACACTGAAAGGATTTAGTATCAGTTATCTGGCCTTTTAGAAATTGAGTGCGTGCTTAATATATGCATGAAACTAAAATTGCTACATGCTTTTAGCGATGGTCTGAGATCTAAAAATTTGTCAGCGTTTTTAGCTTATCAGACTTAGGATTCTTCCTGCTTGGGTAGATGTTCATCACAGAGTTTGCTGCTGGACAACTCACTACTTTACAACTAAAGGATTCCGGCCTGTATCTTTTGTTTTGAAAGCACTATCATGAACACTTCTGCTTGAAACACGTACTTTTCGGTCGCTTGTTAAATACACGGGCGAGGTGCCCCTTCCTCACGGCATCATCGAGGACTTTGTGTCCGATCAGGTCCGTTGCACCTCGGGGACAAGTCACAAAAGTTCCAATTCCAAGCTGCAACCAGCATTGGCTTCGATGATTTCTGGGGACTAACTTCGGCGATTCTGACACACTCAATATGAGATTGCACATCATATCCACATCAACAACAGGATAACCCCTCATTGGTTAATTAACGGTTTAGCCCTCCACTTATTCGTCATATTTATTCATCAGCAGGGCAGATCATCGACCCTTCCTTCTCGCGGCAGACCACGAGCTCAAGTTACCTCATCACACGAATCGACCGGTAGTTGTGAACTAATATACCGCGGCTAGTCCACAAAGTTGGAGATCCTGGCAGGTTATTCCTGGCATTCGTTATTGTGAGAACCTGTTTGATATTATCGAAGGAAAAAAAATTGAATAAGAACTGTATCGAAAAGTCATTTGTAACTTTTAAAACTAGTTTACTTAAGAATGAGTGAACTTTTTCCTGTGTACATGCTAAAGTTTGTTTACATGCTTAAAAAGTGTTGTGCAATCAATTTGTTCCGATTAGTTTTTTCATCTGCGTTATGGAGAAATTTCTGCACACTTGATGCACTGAAAAGAGTGTTACCCAAAACCAAATCGCAAAACCGTACAAAGTACACCACACAAGCGTGAAAAATGTCATCGTTAAATATGGTAACGAGTCGGAAGAAAACCTAGTTCCAGTCAGCCCCAGTTGGATGCTAAAGCAGTCACTCAAATCAAACGTAACCGATCGATGCGTGATCTGGCTAAACATTTCAAAACCAGCATTGGGATTATTCAGAGAATCATGGCTAGGAACTCCTTGAAGAGGGACAAGAAGCGGAAGTTTCCTAAGAAATCAGTAGAGCAACAATCTCGAGCAAAAACAAGGGCACGGAAACTTTATGAACGGATTCTGGACATCAGCTACGGGTGTATCTTAATGAACGACGAAACCTACGTCAGCCAGGATTCTGAAACGCTCTCCGGGCCACAATTCTACATGAAATCGACAAACGAGGAGGTGGATGATGCTGACTGCTCGGTTGCGGTGGAAAAATTCGAGCAGAAGGTTCTAGTATGGCAAGCTACTTGTACTTGTGGTCTGCGGTCAAGTATTTTCTTCACAAATGGTTCAATACATGCTCTAGTTTACAAAGATGAATGCTTGACAAAAAGATTGCTGCCCTTTATAAAAGACATGCGTATCCCCCTCTCTTCTGGTCGGATTTGACATCTGCACATTACGTCAAGCCTGTACTGCAGTAGCATATAGACAATAACATCCAATTCGTCGAGAAAAACATCAATCTGGGCGATTGTGAAGAGTATTTTTAGGAAGGAAGGGACAGTTTCTCAAAGCATGAAGAATTTGACAGAAAATGCACAAAAGCTACTGTGCAGAACCTGATGGAAGGTATTTTATCAAAAGTGCAAAACATATTTTTTTCACTTATGTTAATCATGATATTGTTTCTAATCATACTAATCTTCAATAAACCGAATAAAAAAAATTATATTATAAACTTATTCCATTTTTATTCACAGAAAGATGTTGCTAAAGAGCTTTCGATACAGTCCTTACTTCTTCACGCGAATCGTCCAGTGGATGTGAACTAACATGCCACGACTAGGCCGCATAATATGTTCTGACTGCAGTCTTCAGTACCAAATGTCCATAAAAATCTGCCAATGCTTTCATTCGATTGGTTGAGATAAATCTTGGCACGATGGAGACTTCCACGTAGAGCACTTTCGTTTTTCATGTGTTTGAGATTATGAGAACATCCGTCAGCCAATGATCGATATGAATTCGATAGAAATCCGGAGCGATGAGGACTTCCGTCAGTCGAGCTCAATACAAGGGTTCGCGAGATGACGACTTTCGCCAAGAGAACAGTAGCATTGCTCTTATAGTGAGATATGGCGAGATGAGGACTTCCGTCAGTCGAATATGATGATAAGAAGATTGGCGAGATTATGACTTCCGATTATGCGATAATAGTTGAAGCGTTCTAATAAGATTTGGCATCACGAGGAATTCCTTCAGACGAACATGACAATAGAAAGCTTGGCGAATGGGTTATTTGGCCGACGGTTAACCAGCCGAAGGTTGTTAGGCCGAAAGGACGCAAGGCCGAAAGAATGTTTACTAGGTCACTAGGCCGAATGATCATTAGGCCGAAAGGTCATAAGGCCGAAAGGCATAAGGCCGTATGGTTATAAGGCCGAATGATCATCAGGCCGAATGGTCATTAGGCCGAATGGTCATAAGGCCGAACGGTCATTTGGCCGAATGGTCATTAGGCCGAATCGTCGTAAAGCCGAAGGGTCATTTGGCCGAATAATCACTAGGCCGAATGATCATTAGCCAAAATGGTCGTAAGGCCGAATATATGCCAGGCCGATAAGACATATCAACGCTTGTTTGCATGTTAGGGAAAATGGCAGCTTGGCCGAATGGTCTGTAGGCAGAATGGTTGTTAGGCCGAATGGACAATAGGTCAAATGTTCGTAAGGCCGAATGGTCATCAGGCCGAATTGTTGTAAGACCGAATGGACGATAGGCCGAATGGTCGAATCCGGCCTTGTATCCATTCGGCCTGATGACTATTCGGCCCAATGACCATTCGACCTTATGAACATTCGGCCTATCGCCCATTCGGCCAAACTACTATTCGCCCCAAAATGTAAACAAGCGTTAATATGTCTTATCGGCCTGGCATTCATTCGGCCTTACGACCATTCGGCCTAGTGACTATTCGGCCTAACGACCTTTCGGCCTAGCGACCTTTCGGTCTTGCGACCATTCGGCCTTACGACCATTCGGCCTAATGACCATTCGGCCTAATGACCATTCGGCCTTATGGCCATTCGTCCTTATGGCCATTCGGCTTTACGACCATTCGGCCTAGCGACTATTCGGCCTATCGTCCATTCGGCCTGATGACCATTCAGCCTTATAATATTCGGCCAAATAACCTTCGGCCTAATGTCCCATTCGGCCTATTGTACTATTCTGCCGAACATCCATCGGCCTTTTAACCCATTCAGCCTAGAGACCTTCGGCCTAACATTTTTCGGCCTATCGGCCTTCGGCCGAATGTCCGGGCCCCCTCTTTCTTCCTCTTCGACTAGGGTGTTTGTCCAGGCTCTCTTGTCTCGTCTACAAGCTCGTTTAACTGCCTTTTCCAGCTTCGCATATCGTAAGCGAGCGGCTGCTTTGGCTGACCCGGTACATGCCTGCTGAATTCCGACTTTCGCCTTTCTCCGATCATCGACTATCCTTCAGGTATCATCCGACATTCATTCACTTTTTCTTCCACAGACTTTACAGAGAGTATCATGGCTCGTTGTGGTAAAGGCTTCCTTGATTCTACACCACTATTCTTCGACTGTTCCATCTGTCGGCAGTTCCAAGGCTCGGGATTCAAGCTGTTCAACGTATGCCCTTTTCATTCCGATACCGGACTTTCTCCTCTCGCCGCTTGATACGCGCGAAGCTCAGTCGTATCTCACCAAGGACGAGGTGATGGTCAGATGCAATGTCTGCGCTTCGTTTGTAACGGACATCAAGTAAACTCCTTCTCCATTTTCGGTAGATGCTGATGTGGCCAATTTGATTTTCTGTTCGGCCATCTCGGGATACCCAAGTGACCTTATGTGGTGTTCGATGGGGGAACATATCGGAATGATGGAATTAGTAATCAAACACTGATCAAACAACATCCCCAAAAATCAGTTTGGTTTTTGGGTTGATTCCCAACAACTCATCTTATCTTGGATGAAAAAAAGTTGTAACACCTGTTTGGTAGACGAAATTTCAATTCTCTTTGGAAAATGACTCATTACAACTATTCGATTTGGTTCAGTGTACCGAACAATTTGACTTTCCCCATCTCTTCATCGAACTTCGAACGGCGAAGATTGAATTGCGTAAACTTATCGAAGGACTTTCTGGGGAAGGGTGGGAGTTGTACTTATTGTGTCTGCTTCTCCTGACTTCCTTTAAGGAGGGGTTCCACACAGGAAGGAAGTTTGAAAAACAAAGCTCACTGAAGGTTGGGCGTATCCATAAATAAAACCTCGAGCCAAGCTACGCTAGGTACGTGAAGATAAAACGCAGCTGATAAGACCGACCAGGCCGATTGCTTCTTGTCTGGGACGCGCGTCTTTCAACACCGACTGGCTGACTGTTGTGGTTTACAGGCTGGCCGAGAAGTGAAAAATTCACATGGGAAAGCCGCTTTTTCGAGGTTTGGGAGGAAGCGTTTCCTTAGCGTGGCGGATAGACACAAGCCAACACGCTTCCGGTTCCTTTAAAAATGGATTGTTGTTTTCATATGGGGGGATTGAAATCTTGAACTGACTTTGGTTGGACAGTGTGTTTCAAAGTTGTAAGGAAATTATGCTTCCCAGCGTTTGGCTTCTAGAAGAAGTTATCAAAGTATACGGGAAATCGATCCAAGCTCTATAACCCCTTTGATTATGCAACGGGTCGAACAAATTCTCAACTTTTCAATCGCACTGTTATTGAAGTTCACATCGACACATACGAGAAATTCGAAAGGCAGCAGAAGAAAACAAGAACCAACGGACGCTTTGGAACGATAAGCAAACGACGACGCCCACACTTGAGGAGACTAAGGAGCGACTCCATCAATGCATTGTTTTCGGGGGGCGGATTTGGTTTTTCCTGCCTCGATCATCCGATAGAGCTAAAATGATAAGAAGAGAACAAAAACAAAACATTTAAGAACTTGCCCAACACATGAATGGTGGGGAAGACCATCGAAAGTGGAAAATATGGGCACCCGGAAACATGAACAACACAAGAATCGACCAATGTTTGCCGCCCTGTCAGCGCCAAACATGAAGGAGTGTGCAAAAAAAAGAAAAACACAAGCACCAGCACCAGCACATAAGGGCGGCAAGACATATTTGCCGCTGACATGCAAAAGTGCTGTTCGTATAAATTTGGCTTTCCCTTCCGCACTCGATTGTTAAGTGTGTGTAGATTTTCCCTCCCTTTTTTCCTAAGCTAGCTCGCAAGAGCTAGACTGATATTCGGGACACGCGAAAAATCCTGAGGAGGAAATTAGGATTGAAATTGATTGATTGTTTTGGTAAACTGAATCGGCCAAGAGGAAATGTAAATCTTCGAAATGCCTCAATGGAACAGATAATCTTGTTTAAAAATAAATTTGAAATTAAAAAACGTTTAAATAAATTAAAGTTTAAATTTTTCGAGTTCTCAATCAACTGATTTATCAATTTAAAAATGGTTATCATTATAAATATTCAATCTGAAATCATAATCCATATTCTGAAGATCCGTTCAGTTTTTGTGATAGTTGAGTGATAATTTTTTTTTTTTCGTTTTTAGAAATTATTAGTAATATTTTGATGGTACTGAATTGGTTTTTTGCTATATTTTTGTATCCTTTTGTATCCTAAACACCTGAAGCAGAACTTCAAAAGAAAGATACTCATATCTAATAATCCGTTCTGTGTATTTCTTTTTTGATACTTTTAAGACTTTTATTGAAGCTGTGTCAGTTTTCTGTGACATTTTTGTGATTTTTTTGTGACATTATTGGGACAAATTTGTTATATATAAATATTGTTATATAACAAACATTTAAATTTTTTGATATTTTATCGTAAATTGTTGAATTTTTCGACATTTTTCGCCTGTTTGGTGACATTTTTGTCATTTTTGTCATTTTTGTCATTTTTGTCATTTTTGTCATTTTTGTCATTTTTGTCATTTTTGTCATTTTTGTCATTTTTGTCATTTTTGTCATTTTTGTCATTTTTGTCATTTTTGTCATTTTTGTCATTTTTGTCATTTTTGTCATTTTTGTCATTTTTGTCATTTTTGTCATTTTTGTCATTTTTGTCATTTTTGTCATTTTTGTCATTTTTGTCATTTTTGTCATTTTTGTCATTTTTGTCATTTTTGTCATTTTTGTCATTTTTGTCATTTTTTATCATTTTTGTCATTTTTGTCATTTTTGTCATTTTTGTCATTTTTGTCATTTTTGTCATTTTTGTCATTTTTGTCATTTTTGTCATTTTTGTCATTTTTGTCATTTTTGTCATTTTTGTCATTTTTGTCATTTTTGTCATTTTTGTCATTTTTGTCATTTTTGTCATTTTTGTCATTTTTGTCATTTTTGTCATTTTTGTCATTTTTGTCATTTTTGTCATTTTTGTCATTTTTGTCATTTTTGTCATTTTTGTCATTTTTGTCATTTTTGTCATTTTTGTCATTTTTGACATTTTTGTCATTTTTGTCATTTTTGTCATTTTTGTCATTTTTGTCATTTTTGTCATTTTTGTCATTTTTGTCATTTTTGTCATTTTTGTCATTTTTGTCATTTTTGTCATTTTTGTCATTTTTGTCATTTTTGTCATTTTTGTCATTTTTGTCATTTTTGTCATTTTTGTCATTTTTGTCATTTTTGTCATTTTTGTCATTTTTGTCATTTTTGTCATTTTTGTCATTTTTGTCATTTTTGTCATTTTTGTCATTTTTGTCATTTTTGTCATTTTTGTCATTTTTGTCATTTTTGTCATTTTTGTCATTTTTGTCATTTTTGTCATTTTTGTCATTTTTGTCATTTTTGTCATTTTTGTCATTTTTGTCATTTTTGTCATTTTTGTCATTTTTGTCATTTTTGTCATTTTTGTCATTTTTGTCATTTTTGTCATTTTTGTCATTTTTGTCATTTTTGTCATTTTTGTCATTTTTGTCATTTTTGTCATTTTTGTCATTTTTGTCATTTTTGTCATTTTTGTCATTTTTGTCATTTTTGTCATTTTTGTCATTTTTGTCATTTTTGTCATTTTTGTCATTTTTGTCATTTTTGTCATTTTAGTCATTTTTGTCATTTTTGTCATTTTTGTCATTTTTGACATTTTTGACATTTTTGACATTTTTGACATTTTTTACATTTTTGACATTTTTGACATTTTTGACATTTTTGACATTTTTGACATTTTTGACATTTTTAACATTTTTGACATTTTTGACATTTTTGACATTTTTGACATTTTTGACATTTTTGACATTTTTGACATTTTTGACATTTTTGACATTTTTGACATTTTTGACATTTTTGACATTTTTGACATTTTTGACATTTTTGACATTTTTGACATTTTTGACATTTTTGACATTTTTGACATTTTTGACATTTTTGACATTTTTGACATTTTTGACATTTTTGACATTTTTGACATTTTTGACATTTTTGACATTTTTGACATTTTTGACATTTTTGACATTTTTGACATTTTTGACATTTTTGTCAATTTTGAAATTTTTCACATTTTGGACATTTCTGACATTTTTCACATTTGGGACATTTCTGACATTTTTGAAATTTTTGACATTTTTGGCATTTTTGACATTTTTGACATTTTTGATATTTTTGACATTTTTGACATTTTTGAAATTTTTGACATTTTTGGCATTTTTGGTCTCTTTTTGACATTTTATGATTTAATGGATTTGTAAATTGGTTCTTTGGCTAATATTCTTTGTCCATTTCGAAAGAAGACTCATTTTGTAGATTTCTCGTCCTCAGTGTCTTCAAGAAGAATGAAACGTAGGAAACCTTAAACCGCTGCCTCTGTACGTGATTTCTGTTCAATTGTTCTTCCAAAAGAATTATTTGCTCGGTTCCGTGACCACATATGCTCTTAAGTGAAAGAAGGTTTCTGTCTGAGCCCTAAGGGAAAAAGCAATTACAAACTGCCTCCAGCAGCTGGCCAGGATTTGGTTAAAAAAGGTTGAAGAAAAAATATCTTGCGCAGCTATTAGGTTGAATTAAACTGAGAAAATAGACGATGTAAGCATACATTTCCACTTAAAATTGAGCTATAACCCATCGTCGTCTCAGAAAAGGGGTGTGAGTTTCGCTATCGTTGATAACCTAAGAAATTTCGGCTAAGTAGGAGGAATGGGGGGATGAACGCTTACTATTGAGCTTTTGAACGAACTACAGTGAAAATGCGGCAGAATTTGAGGAAATAAAAATAACACGCAAATACCAGCATTCCGCATGTTTTCCTTCGGGGCGCGAGGAATACCAATGAACTTTTACTTGGGGGGGAGGGGCGTTCCTAGGGTACCATAATCTTGGAAAACCCCGCTTCGAATGGCGTGAATCTTTTACTCGGCATGCCTCCCAGTTAGATTTCCCTGTAAAATCCAGCGTTGGGCACGTTTTTTTTATTTCAAGGAAAACCCAAAAGAGACATTCGCTAGACGCCAGAATCAAAACCAGAACCAGAACAATCCAAACGACCTCGGGAGGTTTGCAAACTTCTCTCCGAAAGATGGCGATGGTGGGGGAACAAACTGTTTAAGAAAACGCTGGAAGCCACCAGTAAACGCCTGGCTGCTAACTTCAGCTTTTCAAAAGTTCAATCTTACTGTCTTCTTCTTTCGACGACGACCTCGAGCTAGTTTTGCCTAAGAAAAGCTTTTTTTTCCTAAATGGCAACCGACGGCAGTCGCTGGGGTAAAATTGAGATGGAATTTTGTTATTTTCCACCCAATCTTCCATCCTCCCACCAATTCTTCACGACTACTCGAAGCAGAGCAAAGATTTTTCCGAACCAGACTGTGGAACAAAATCGAGCGAGCAGGGATGGGCCCAGCGAGATTGCTTGAGGAATTTATTCCTAAGGCTGCAATAAGGAAAAACGCTAAATAGCAATAATTGATGGAGCCCGGTTAGGGTTTGGCATTGTTTGGATTCCTGCAGCACCGATGTGATCTTCCTTTCAACAAACGCAAACGGTAGAGCGGGGAGGAATTTGGCTGGCGAAAGCTAAAAATGCTTCGTGCAGATTTAATTTCGAACAGAATGGTGCTTCACCTTCTCGAATCGATTGAATGTGATTTAAAGCAATTTAATTTTTCTATAAATTATTGTCATTTGTAGAAAACACTAATCTTTGAGGAATGCATTCGTTTTTTACTACAAATATACATTAGACTGAATTGATTTGGGGTCATTCATGAGCTTCTCAAACCCTGGAGTTTTAAAGCTTCGTTATGGTTCAAAACGAACATCAATCAACATAATTTTTTTTCTTATGTGTAAACAAGCCTGCTAATGAGTTTTCAGCCAATTTATGAACTCTTTCGCGAATTTTTCCGCTGAACAATTTTGTCGAAGACCGTAACTCGTACCTCATAAAAAACAGTTAGGAACTGTAGAATAGGGGTATATGTTTTGAAATTGAAAATCTATTAATCTGACATCACTGCTTGTGTCTAGCGAAGAATTGTATGACTTATTTTCAAGGCATGCTTGAGTAGGCACAAACAGTGATATCAGTTCAATTCATTGATTTTCAATTCCAAAAGACAGCTATTTTTTTCATATTAGATATAAAGTTGCGGTGTTCTACAAAGTTGTTTTGTGAAAAACTCCATTTTATAAATTTATAAATTGGCACAAACATCATTACCATGCTCGATGTCCCATAAGGAACAAAAATCAAGTTTATTTTTCAGAAAAAAATATTCCATTTTTCCATACAACCATAGATGTTCAAATTTACCCATGGAAACATTACTTCAAAATTCTGCAAAAAATCAAGTATGAGTTTTTAACCAATTCGGAGCTATTTCGACTACAGGGTTTGAGAAATTCAAATTTGTCCCCGAATAGACACAGTCAAATGTACATGTAAATGTAAATGCAAATTCGCGATTCACGCATTGATAGAGCATATTAGAACATTTTAAAATTCGCGAATGTCATAAAAATGGTAAAACGACTATAATCGAAACAAAAAACGAACAAAAAGAACATTTTACTCTACCAACTTATAGTATGGACAGAATAAGAAGAATGCATGTACCAAATCATCAATTTCCTAATCATATCATCCCATTTGGAAATAATTTCAATAACAACTCTTGGAAAAATGCTCAGAATTTTTTGCACCTTTTATAACAATTCATGAAACATGATGATTTCATTCCAATCTAGAATGACGAATCAAAATATTGTTAATAATTCATTTTGCCAAGGAAGTAACATTTACAAAGATACAGATAAAAAATCTTCTTTTTGAAAGATTGAATTAGAGGTAGTCGAAAATCTACGATCGAATGAAAGTCAAATTCATTTCATCTATCATTAAACACTGAACACATTGCACTAAAAGGCTCTTGTGACCGTACAGCGTTCGATGGAATCCAAGCCGAAGAAATTCTCGGCTTCTCAGCCGCTTACAGGTACACTGAGGTTTTTTTTTACGCGGGGGTTTCGTCCCGCGCTCAGAATTTATAACGCAATAGATTTAGCTACATTTCCAATGGAAAAGATGGTATTGTGCCTTTAAATTAATAATTTATTATCTCATCATCCTCAATGAGGATTCCTCATGATAATCATAATATTTATCATTTTCATTTTATTATTGTAATGACCCTGTGAGGTTGCGGAGATTCTAGAAGTTTCATATTATTTTCAACAATTTTTTTTTCTAAACTCTGTAAAACAGTTTTCAAACAGTTTTCATATCTATTTATTTATTTTATTTACATAGTGTTCCGTCTCACGACATAACTTGACGAACATAATTCCTAAAATTCACTCGGTTCATAGCAACCGTTCTCCAATTTCTCGGGCACTCCACGTTCGCCAGGTCACGCTCCACTTGGTCTAACCACCTCGCTCGTTGCGCCCCCGCTCGTCTTGTTCCTACAGGATTCGTAGCGAACACCTGTATTGTAGGACAGTCGTCTGGCATTCTCGCAACATGTCCTGCCCAGCGTATCCGGCCAGCTTTCACCACCTTCTGGATACTGGGTTCGCCGTAGAGTCGTGGTTCATCCTTCGCCTCCACACTCCGTTCTCCTGTACGCCGCCAAAGATGGTTCTTAACACTCGTCGCTCGAATACTCCGAGGAGTGTACGCAGGTCCTCCTCGAGCAATATCCATGTCTCGGGCCCGTAGAGAACAACCGGTCTAATGAGCGTCATATACAGGTTACACTTCGTGCGAGGGCTAAGTCTTTTCGACCGCAGTTGCTTGTGGAGTCCATAGTAGGCACGACTTCCGCTTCCGGATCTCATGGCTGGTGCCATTGTCTGCGGTCACCAGTGAGCCGAGATAGACAAAGTCTTCGACTATCTCCAGCTCGTCGCCGTCGATCGTGACCTTGTTATTACTGGACAAGCGGGTTCGGTTGGTCTCGGATCCGTAGGCCAGCATATACTTCGTCTTGGACGTATTAATCATCAACCCAATCCTTCCTGCTTCGCGTTTCAGTTTGCGGTAGATCTCCTCCACCGCCGCAGATGATCTGCCGACTATATCAATGTCATCGGCAAAGCAGATAAGTTGACATGATCTGTTGAAAATCGTGCCCCGCATTTCGCCCACCGCTCGTCGAATAACACCTTCTAGCGCCACGTTGAACATCATGCAGGATAGACCATCACCTTGTCGAAGCCCCCTGCGCGATTCGAATGAACTCGACAATTCACCCGAGATCCGCACACAGCACTGCGTTCCATCCATCGTCGCCTTAATCAGTCTGATCAGCTTCCCGGAAAAGCCGTTCTCGTCCATGATTTTCCATAGCTCGTTACGATCGATCGTGTCGTATGCGGCTTTGAAGTCGATGAATAGATGGTACGTAGGGACTTGGTGTTCCCGGCATTTTTGGAGGATTTGCCGTAATGTGAATATCTGGTCCGTCGTTGACCGTCCCTCCATGAAGCCGGCCTGATGACTTCCCACGAATCTGTTTGCTTGTGGCGTTAGGCGGCGGAGTATGATTCGGGACAGCATTTTGTAGGCGGCATTGAGGACAGTGATCGCTCGGTAGTTCTCACAGTCCAATTTGTTGCCCTTCTTGTAGATGGGGCATATTAGCCCCTCCTTCCACTCCTCAGGTAGCTGTTCTATGTCCCAGATCCGGACTATCAACCGGTGTAGGCAATCGGCCAACCTGTCCGGGCCCATTTTGATGAGTTCAGCTGCGATGCCATCCTTCCCAGCCGACTTGTTTCTATTCAGCTGGCGAATGGCTTCCTTAACTTCACTCATCGTTGGGAGTGGCTCCTCTTCGTCGTTGGCTACGCCGGCGATGTACCTTCCCCCACCGTCTTGATCTCCTGCATGTGCGCCGTTCAGGGGTTCATCGAAGTGCTGCTTCCACCTTTAGATCACCTCACGATTGTCCGTCAGGATACCCCCGTCCTTATCCCGGCACATTTCGGCTTGCAGCACGAAGCCTTTGCTGGATGCGTTGAGTTTCTGATAGAACTTTCGTGTTTCTTGGGAACGATGCAGCTGCTCCAGCTCCTCGAGCTCCTCGAGCTCCTCCTCCTCCAGGCGGCGCTTTTTCTCCTGGAAAATTCGGACTCGCTGCCTCTTCCGCTGTCGGTGATTTTCCACATTTCGACGGGTGCCTCTCTGCACTACTGCCGCCCGCGCGGCATTCTCTTCGTCCATCACCCTCCTACACTCCTCGTCGAACCAGTCGTTCCTTCGAGATCGCTCCACATAACCGATGACGTTCTCCGCAGCACTGTTGATGGCTGTTTTGATGTTTTTTTTTTCATATCTAAGAACAGATTTTACAGATTTAGATAAAGTTCATATAGTCTTTCATGAAAATGATATGAAATTGGATATACATACATAAAGATTTTTCGTTAAAAAAATGACTACACTTATTAATAAACAAACAGCTCTCCTGATGATACCAAATAGTATTTAGAAGCAAACGAGTAGTTGAATGTGAAAGCACAACTTTAATTCTTTGTATATGTATAAAATAAAAATAGCACTATATTTTTATAGTCATTTAATGATAAATTTTTGATATTGAAATAAAAAAGAAATTTTCTAAGATCAAGCCCTTATTGGACAAATGGATAGGAGTCCTATCGAATGAATAACTTTGAAGAAAAAATGAAAATGGAAATAGTGGGAGGGCCTAGGGAAATGTGTGAAGGTTAAATTTCATTTGTATTTTGAAGCTTAAACTATTTAGCAATTATTATAATTTTTGCCCCTAGATGTTTTTTTCGATAATAAATGTTTAAAAAAAAATTAAAAAGCATAAAAAATTGATAAAATAGAATTTATAAACAATTTTGAAGGACTTTTGTATCCTCTATGATCAAGAAAACTCGTCAAAACGGAGACTGATCAATGTAACTTTAATGCACCAATTCCTGAACAGCGACTGAATCGGTTTTTAAATCAAATTTTAAGTAGTCAAATAAATTTCTGCTACCATGTTTTACGTTCATAGGAGTCCAGTACTGGTTTTCAAAATATGAAACATGCCACATTCCCTTTAATAGGAAAAAAAATCGAAAAATATTGAAAAAAGTGATCAATATTACCCAGGATTACGGTACTGTTTGTCTGGAAAAAAAAACATGCTTCAACAGTGTTATAAATAAATACAAAAGGGTTCCCTCAATCACCTTGATAATATTGATAAAAAATCATACAAACAGTCGAACATGTGCTTAAATGCTAACTCTGTTGAACTATTTTATATTCTGAAACAAACTAGGAAGTTTCTAATCAGTTTTCAATATTTTTGCTTATAAATTTTAAGTTTGTAAAAGCCCGGCACCGCTTAGGACGATTTTGATAAACTTGGCCTGTTTACAGATAAAACATTTTTGCAAATTTTACCAAATTCCAGCTTATCAATGAAAAATTGTTCGCACATGACAAATCTCAAAAGCAACGCGATCTGGGGCGCGGTAAAACCCTGAAAATGGACTCACGTGTGTGTGGGATGGGGTTACACCCCAAAATGTCGCTTTTCCCAGATGGTCCCTGTTCTTAAGTTGAAAAATTTGTAGCAGCAAAAGAAACAGCAAAAGAAAAAGCAATAAATAAAAAAAGGCATTGATGGACGTACATGGGAACAAATCCAGTAAGATAACTACATGAGACAATTTATAAAAAATATCTATTAAGATAATCCAGCCCAATTTCCCATGTACGGGGGATAGTGGAGGGCCATCATCATCATCATCATCATTATTGTGAAGCAATCTTAAATTTCTTGTAGCTGTATCTTTTTCAGTCATTGTACACTTGTACAGTACAATGAACAGTCTTTAAATGTTGCGGAGCGTTGGTTCGATAGCGGAACTGAAATGTGTAAAGTTTTATGAAAAAAGTTATAATTCAAAAAGTTATATTGACTAGTTTTAGCAATAATCGAATCTCACATAAACCTTGCAGTAAGGTTCATTGAGCTTGGATTTTGAAGCTGATTGAACAAAATTTGCGTATTTGTACTCATGAATATTTGGTAAAAAAAACATTTAGCTGTGTCAATTTTAGAGCAATGCCAAATAATGATGAAAAATTTACCGGAAATACCGGTTTTTATTACCGTCCCAAAAGTCGGTATTCCGGTATTGAGAAAATGGACGGTTTTACCGGTTTCGGTAAAACCGGTTAGACCACCCTAGTCTTATGTCAATTAACTCTCTTACACAACAATTGACCCAAAAAAAAACTTCATAAATAAAGAAAAAACATAAAAGAAAGCCATCAAAATAAAAAATTTTACAAAATCATCCAACTATGCCACTTTCGTGTTAAACCGGCATCATTTGTTAAGATGTGTGTTGATAAAATACGCAAAATGCCCATTACTTCAAAACTACCATCTTTCAGATAAATGATTTAGTAGTAAAACCTGATACATACAAATGAAATTATATGTGCATTAAAGCTTAAGAATGTGCCTTTCAAATGCATATAGTTTTGTTTTCATGAATTTGCAACTTTTAGAGATATGGAACATTGAAAATATGCATTTTTAAAACGTAATTACACAAAAAGAACCATTTAACGTCAAGATAGAAACTTGATACCTTCAATGAAGTTGTGTAGTTTTACATTTGTTACAACTCTCTGATATAATAAAAGACTCGAAAGTCGCTTTGAAAAAAGTTAAACGAAAATTTCGATTTTTGAGGTTAGTTTTTAGAAAAAATGCCTATAAATCTGTTGTTTCAAAAGATAGAGCTTTGAAGTCTTTTACAAAGATTTTTAAAATTGTATTGTCTACAAGTTTGCTAAAGACACAACTTTGATTGGATGACAAACTCAAAAAAAAATCTCACTTTTAGGTGGATTTATCAGAAAAAAAATAATAGCAAAACATGCGCAATTAAAAATAATGAAACATTGTAGAACATGTCATTGACATCTAAGATCACGTTTTTCGAGTTTTAAACCACTGTGCACTGCAGTGCAGTGACTGCACTTATTTTCCCTTGATTGGCTTGATGGCTTCAACAAATCAACGAAGTGAACGAAACTCAATAACAGCTAGTTATGAGCACACGCCTTTATTAAAAAAAGCCTCCAGAAATTACTGTTACTTTATAGTAAACAAATTTACCACTCAGTGCTTACTTCACCCTTTCCTTCCCATGGTAGCACAGATACCTAATACACAACTTTACACAGTTCGCATTCAAAGTGGGCATCTTGTATCTCAATGAAAAATACAGATGTGTATTTTGAAATTGCTTAGGCCACTAGACTTAACTTGGATTGCATTTAAAAGAAATATTTTTTTTTAATTGGCAATTTACAGCTCAAAACGACGAAAATGATGATAACATGGATTGAAACGTCAACCATATAGTATTATTAATACAAATGGCAAAAATAAAAAAATCGATGTTCAAATAAAAATAATTAAGATTAGATTGTAGAATAAAGTAAGAAAAAGTGATCTATGCAATATTCTACCATTGGTTCCAAAATATGTGGAAATACTCAATTTTTTTTTAATGAAAACATTAGATATTTATTTTTTTTTCTTGGCGCCAAGTTTTATGGCAAGTTCAAGAAAAAATTTTTTTTTTACCTTCAAGGGAAGGACATAACTCAGAAATTTCTTGCAAAATAGGGTCATTTCAGTTAGAATCAACAAGATGATGAAATTCCATGTATTTTTCCATTACATTTTGTTTTTCATTTGGACCCCGTGTGTTGTTATCTTCCCAAAAAAGCATATATGACCCACGTCAAAAACCAAATTTTTTAGCTGATTAATTTCAGTTGCGGTTAATCAATATTTCTATTTTTAAAATGTATAAAACCTCGTGAAAAGGAAAGGAGTAATCAGCAGAATAAAATAGTGACAACTAGATAAATTCAAATATCTGTAACTTGCCAATCCTTGTCCCAATCCCAATCCAATTTAATCAAACAACTTTGATGCTGAAAATGTTAAGTTTTGAATAACCATTTTTCTTACATAAATTTCATAAATTCTAGCTACTTATTCGAAAGTTGAGGACACTTTTTTTTTTAAACTGTCACTAATTTGCTCTCATGTGTTAAAATTCGTCGCAAGCAAATGGTTATTTTTTTTGTATCGATTATAGTCGTTTTACCATCATTATGGCTTTCGCGACTTTATCAACGTTGGCAGTTGGCGGATCGTTATTGAAAAACTTATCCGGTACAACTGTGTTCGATGTTTACTCTTGGGCTCGAACTCGCGGACATCTGCTCAGGAGACAACAGACTTGCCAACTGAGCTATATCACAAGCCCAAGCAAATGGTTATGAATAATATTTGTCCCACATGTAAATATTGAATCGGGAATAACGGCTTTAAAGATGGTTTTAAACTTTTGAATATTTCTGGGTTGAAAACTCTACCTTTTCTTTTTCGTTCTTCACAGATATTTAGATATATAATTGTTGAAACATGTCGTTATTAGGGTATATTTTGCTTTGAAATTTGCTGATGATGAAAAGACAGGAATATTGGGACATCTTGATTCCCTCTATCTCCTCTGTCTAATTAGTTTGAAAAGATGTTTACGACATATCTGGATAAAGATAGATAAATACAGATAATGAGAATAACTAATTCATTAAGACCTACGCGTGTGCTACCTGGTAGGCATATTTTAGTTCAAAGATGATATGTAATCCCAAACAGATAGTTACGACAGGACAACAACTTACAAACAAGACTTGTATGTGTCTGATTATTTTATTTTATTTTTTTACAACAAATAATTCAATGATTCTAATACGACATTAAAAAAAAACCTAAATGAAAATCAGTTTCATTAAATTGCTCGATAAGGTTTATCTATTTTGTCGTCCTTATTGATTGAATATTTGTAAGATTTATTCGATGAAGAATTTTATAAATTTTAAGGTAGTGTGGAGAAATGATTTCCTCTCGTTGTCCACTTAGATCCAAACGAAGAACCTTTAAAATTGGGTAGATTAGAATATTTTTCGATCAAAATGTAACGAAACTAATAAAATTATTTAATTTTCTCCCTTCCTCAGGTCCCGCCTTCTGGGGTCTGATCAACCCGCAGTGGAACATGTGCAACAAGGGCAGGCGCCAGTCGCCGATCAATGTCGAGCCGGAAAAGCTGCTCTTCGATCCGTATCTCCGGTCGCTGCACATCGATAAGCACAAGGTAACATACGCTCATTTTTCCCTCCAACCATCACGGAGTCGAAAGACTTTAAAATGTCATACATTCAGGAGTCGATAAGGAAAAAAGACCAAGTCCAAACTCACACGTGTTACCAAACTCAGACTTCGAGCCTTAATCCAGTTGCCATCTGACAAAATTCTATAAGGAAGCATATGGGGTGAATCAAAAGTCGGGACAAGGGATTTCCCTTTAACACCTTTGAGCTTTCACCGAGAAAATTTTCCCCGAGGGATTTCCTGTCAGTCCCTCTCTCTGCCAGTCTTTTTTTTTTGTTACCCACCTACAAAGTTCGTCGTCTTGTCGGGGGCTCACCGGAAATAATGGAGCCGGTTCGCTGACTTTAAGTACCTTGCATGAATTTGATTACGGAGACACGTGATTTTCACGTTGACTTACAACAACCCAACTCGTTCACATCGACTTTTGGTTCTGTCTGAATGGAGATTTTCATATGCGTCGTCTGAAGGATTACTCCCCTATTTCTGCCAGGTGGTTCAATCAGTTCGTTTTATGGGTTTTCGGGAACCAGTGATTCCAGCAGGAGAATTAGGATTTTTTTCTATCTATAACGTTCACAATTTTTTGAATTTTTAAAAACTGTAATTTTGTAAATTTAACAGTTTTTGTCATTTGACTTATTTTACAGCCATGATTTTTTTACCGATAATTTTGGTATTTTTAACAACTTTTAAATTTGTATTCTAAAAAGAACCTTTAAAATTTGATCAATTTGGACAATTTAAATAATCTTCAAATATCAACAACTTTTCTAATTTTAACAGTTTTCACAATTTTTATTTTTATTTTCGAATTTTACTATTTTTCAAAGTTAACATTTTTGAACAATTATTATAAATTGTAAATTATTACAATTTTGACCATTTTGACAATTTTGACAATTATGACAATTTTGACAAATTTGACAATTTTGACAATTTTGACAATTTTGACAATTTTGACAATTTTGACAATTTTGACAATTTTGACAATTTTGACAATTTTGACAATTATGACAATTTTGACAAATTTGACAATTTTGACAATTTTGACAATTTTGACAATTTTGACAATTTTGACAATTTTGACAATTTTGACAATTTTGACAATTTTGACAATTTTGACAATTTTGACAATTTTGACAATTTTGACAATTTTTTTCAATTTCTTCAAATTTCAAATTGGACAATTTAAGGTTTGTAATTTCTTTATATAATGTGACATTCTGAGTTAAGTTTTAAATTTCATACAGACATTGAGAAACAATTTGATGGCCTAGCCCCACTGTTTTCACGCGATCCCATTATCACATTAAAGGCCATTTTGGCGTGGCAGTAAAAAAACGGAAGCAATAAAAAAGAACCCGAAAATGGCACAATATTACATCGTTTGACGAAAGGTGAAAAGTCGGAATCGAGCCAGACAAATAAGGGCAGACAACATAAAACGACTGTCAGGACGAAGAAAAAAAAATCAATTTCAACGGAACACGAAATCATGAACTCTTTTCGACTTTTTTAGGTTTCCCACTTTTTTAACAACAATTCCTTTTTTCCCTTTAACAGATTTCCGGCACGCTGCACAACACCGGACAGTCGTTGGTTTTTCGGGTGGAAAAGGACACCAAACAGCATGTAAATATCTCGAGCGGTCCGCTGGCCTATCGCTATCAGTTCGAGGAAATCTACTTCCACTATGGGACCGATAACAATCAGGGCTCCGAACATCACATTCACGGGTACAGCTTTCCGGGAGAGGTGAGTAAATTAAATCACTTCTGCTATTAAAAATTGGTTCTCTGTAGTCGTAAACCTGAAGTTCACGATAATTGTTTTCACAAAACCGTAGAAAAAATTAGACATCATAACGATTAAAAACTTGGCTCGTAAATTAAAAGTCTGGAAATTTCTGAAAGAAATGTCAGAAGTCAGTCAGTCAGTCAGTCAGTCAGTCAGTCAGTCAGTCAGTCAGTCAGTCAGTCAGTCAGTCAGTCAGTCAGTCAGTCAGTCAGTCAGTCAGTCAGTCAGTCAGTCAGTCAGTCAGTCAGTCAGTCAGTCAGTCAGTCAGTCAGTCAGTCAGTCAGTCAGTCAGTCAGTCAGTCAGTCAGTCAGTCAGTCAGTCAGTCAGTCAGTCAGTCAGTCAGTCAGTCAGTCAGTCAGTCAGTCAGTCAGTCAGTCAGTCAGTCAGTCAGTCAGTCAGTCAGTCAGTCAGTCAGTCAGTCAGTCAGTCAGTCAGTCAGTCAGTCAGTCAGTCAGTCAGTCAGTCAGTCAGTCAGTCAGTCAGTCAGTCAGTCAGTCAGTCAGTCAGTCAGTCAGTCAGTCAGTCAGTCAGTCAGTCAGTCAGTCAGTCAGTCAGTCAGTCAGTCAGTCAGTCAGTCAGTCAGTCAGTCAGTCAGTCAGTCAGTCAGTCAGTCAGTCAGTCAGTCAGTCAGTCAGTCAGTCAGTCAGTCAGTCAGTCAGTCAGTCAGTCAGTCAGTCAGTCAGTCAGTCAGTCAGTCAGTCAGTCAGTCAGTCAGTCAGTCAGTCAGTCAGTCAGTCAGTCAGTCAGTCAGTCAGTCAGTCAGTCAGTCAGTCAGTCAGTCAGTCAGTCAGTCAGTCAGTCAGTCAGTCAGTCAGTCAGTCAGTCAGTCAGTCAGTCAGTCAGTCAGTCAGTCAGTCAGACAGTTCTCATAAATATCGAAAAAATCGAGAAAATGTCAAAAATTGGACCATAAAAAAGGTTAAAAAAGACGATCAACGATTCACGTTGAATGAATGTTCATCAAATTTGATTAAAAATCCAGAAGATTATACCCAAAACGAAAAAAATTTTAAAATGGGTAAATTGTATGAAATGTTAATTGTGAAAAGTAAGGAAAAATGAATTAAATAATACTGAAACTGGCATTGATGGAAAAAAATAATTCTGCTCAATTTAAGTGTCGTTGAGAAGAAAACATAAGAATAAAATTGAAATATTAAGGGAGTTCTTAGGACAGCTTGACCATTTCCACAATTTCAAGCGGGTTGAGAGGACAACTAGGAATTGGAAGGCGAGTTGAAAGGACACCCTTAACATATCGATAGAAACTTCAAACTATTTGAGAGGACAGCTTGAAATTGTAAGGCGAGCTGAGAGGACAGCCTGAAGTTATCGGTATGAATTTCAAGCGAATTGAGTTGAAATTGGAAGGCGAATCGAGAGAACAGCTCTAATATCATCAAATTGATAATCAAGCGGGTTTAGAAGACAGCTTGAGATAAGATAGAAATTCGAAGCGAGTCATTAAGACAGCTTGAAATTAACAAAAAATTGGTCGAGCTTAATTATCACATCAAATTGAATATCAAGCTGGTTGAGATGACAGCTTAAGAAAAGATACAACTAAGAAGCGAGACGGGAAGGCAGTCTAAAATAAAAAAAAATGGAACGTGAGGATGGCTTTAATATCTTATTAAATTGAAAATCATCACATAACAAGGCTTGATGTTCCATACTAGGTTTTTCCTTCGTATGAAGCTTCACAACAATTTCAGTTATTTTTAAAATGAGATGATATTATGTTTATAAATCTACCTAAAGTTTTTAATCCGACGTAAAGTTCTTAAACCCTTTTTAGAAAGAAACTAATAGATTAAAAGCAACTCCTATAAGATCCCGCAGTACATCTGTTAAGCTTGTTATGTAAATAAGTTTCGCGTAAGCACGTTCTTCGTAAAACTAGCTTTTTTGCCCCCTCTTCTTTCCGATTCCTGTGCTAAGTGCATGAGACTTCAACTGCTCGCTCGGTAAAGATAGACTTTGCACTCTTAATGCAACATGATGTTGCTATTTAGGCGAACTTCCGAAACCGGAAGCCCAACAGAAAAGGTAAAACGAAGGCTAAAATGGTTAGCTTCAGGAGGGACTTTTTTTTGTAGTTTCCAGTTCAGTGGTGTAAAGATGCAGTGGTCTTCAATTTTAATTGACGGTAATTTTAGAATAGGAGACTAAAAAGAGCAAAACATAAAAATATAATAAATATCGAGAAGAACGAAATTTTAGAATGACACAGCTGTAGTGAACCGTCTGATTATAAAATTGAAATTTCATCTCAAAGAAACATCTCTTAAAACCACTGAGTTCCTTTTGGTTTCCCATTTTTGATCCGAACGGGAATGGGAAACAAGTGTAAAAAATGCCCAAGGAAACTAGTTAAGACAACGTGATGGTAATCAGAAATAATGGCTTCGAGTAACGACCCGGTGGCGGTGCTGCCCTCTATCCTTGGCTCTGAGGAAGCATGAACGTAGTACACACGTTCGTGGCCATTTTATTCCGAGTTTCCCACTTTTCCACGTCGCGTCGGCTGTGCCGGTCGAGAAAATAATGTGAAGAAAGAATGTTAATAACGTGTAATTTAGTGTTTTGTAAGCACATGCTGAATATGGTTTCGCGCGACTGACTGCAGGAAAGAGCCCGGCCTCAGATCGGCGCAAACGTGCCTTTTTCTGCGAAAATGCTTCTTAACCAAAGTGGGTAACTTCCGGTAATCTTGGAAAGTCTAAGCGTTTTTTTTTTCGGAGAGAAGAACTTTTCAGTTGGACCCCATCTTGTCATCACCGGACCTCGACCCCCGGTTTATTGGATTGTAAAACTGAACGATTACTACCTTTTATTAGTCGTTTTTGAGAGGTTTTTTTTCCAAAGAACTGTCGAACGTTTCAAAAATAGGTAACAGGTTTTCGGCAATGGAAAATTGTACAATTTATTATTCTCGTCTTATCGGAAACGTGTAATCGTCAATGACTTCTGTTACCTACCCATTTTTTCTAACCAGTTTTCCCATTCTCACTTTCCATTTCCAAAAAAAAAAAAAACAATCAGATTCAATTGTACGGATTCAACAAGGAGCTGTACCACAACATGAGCGAAGCCCAGCACAAGGCTCAGGGCATCGTCGGTATTTCGTTGATGGTCCAGATTGGAGACACGCCCAACCCGGAGCTGCGGATAATCACCAGCACCTTCAACAAGGTGCTGTACAAAGGTAATTGTTCCATTCCTCCCATGAAAACGTTCATTGAAAACACATGCGCCGGACATGAAAGAAAACGATTATGTCGAGACAAGAAATCGCATTCCCAACAATCGACTTCATAAGAAATAAGACACAATTCTTGGAAAAGTTGTGGCGCACAGTTTAAGCCAAATGGCATTCGTATGAAGTTTTGTGTTGTGGCTTTGTGTAGTTCATTTTGCCATGCTATGTTTTTGAAGTCTCTCGACGATTTTATTTACTTTTATTTTCAATAAAAAACTTTAATTGTGTACTGTTAATACTAAGTACTAGACAGATTTATCAGAATTTGAGTCATATTTGAGCATTTTTAATATTTTTGTCATTTTTGTTTTCTTTTTGTGCCATTTTTTACGTCACTTTGGTGTTATTTTTGTGTCATTTTTGTATAATTTTTGTGTCATTTTTGAGTCACTTTTGTAATTTTGTGTTTTATTTGGTGTCATTTTTGTGTCATTTTTGTGTCATTTTTGTGTCATTTTTGTGTCATTTTTGTATCACTTTTGTACCATTTTTGTACCATTTTTGTACCATTTTTGTGTCGTTTTTGTGTCATTTTTGTCATTTTTGTCATTTTTGTCATTTGGGTCATTTTTGTAATTTTTTTCATTTTTGTCATTTTTGTCATTTTTGTCATTTTTGTCATTTTTGTCATTTTTTGTCATTTTTGTCATTTTTGTCATTTTTGTCATTTTTGTCATTTTTGTCATTTTTGTCATTTTTGTCATTTTTGTCATTTTCGTCATTTTTGTCATTTTTGTCATTTTTGTCATTTTTGTCATTTTTGTCATTTTTGTCATTTTTGTCATTTTTGTCATTTTTGTCATTTTTGTCATTTTTGTCATTTTTGTCATTTTTGTCATTTTTGTCATTTTTGTCATTTTTGTCATTTTTGTCATTTTTGTCATTTTTGTCATTTTTGTCATTTTTGTCATTTTTGTCATTTTTGTCATTTTTGTCATTTTTGTCATTTTTGTCATTTTTGTCATTTTTGTCATTTTTGTCATTTTTGTCATTTTTGTCATTTTTGTCATTTTTGTCATTTTTGTCATTTTTGTCATTTTTGTCATTTTTGTCATTTTTGTCATTTTTGTCATTTTTGTCATTTTTGTCATTTTTGTCATTTTTGTCATTTTTGTCATTTTTGTCATTTTTGTCATTTTTGTCATTTTTGTCATTTTTGTCATTTTTGTCATTTTTGTCATTTTTGTCATTTTTGTCATTTTTGTCATTTTTGTCATTTTTGTCATTTTTGTCATTTTTGTCATTTTTGTCATTTTTGTCATTTTTGTCATTTTTGTCATTTTTGTCATTTTTGTCATTTTTGTCATTTTTGTCATTTTTGTCATTTTTGTCATTTTTGTCATTTTTGTCATTTTTGTCATTTTTGTCATTTTTGTCATTTTGGTCATTTTTGTCATTTTTGTCATTTTTGTCATTTTTGTCATTTTTGTCATTTTTGTCATTTTTGTCATTTTTGTCATTTTTGTCATTTTTGTCATTTTTGTCATTTTTGTCATTTTTGTCATTTTTGTCATTTTTGTCATTTTTGTCATTTTTGTCATTTTTGTCATTTTTGTCATTTTTGTCATTTTTGTCATTTTCGTCATTTTTGTCATTTTCGTCATTTTTGTCATTTTTGTCATTTTTGTCATTTTTGTCATTTTTGTCATTTTTGTCATTTTTGTCATTTTTGTCATTTTTGTCATTTTTGTCATTTTTGTCATTTTTGTCATTTTTGTCATTTTTGTCATTTTTGTCATTTTTGTCATTTTTGTCATTTTTGTCATTTTTGTCATTTTTGTCATTTTTGTCATTTTTGTCATTTTTGTCATTTTTGTCATTTTTGTCATTTTTGTCATTTTTGTCATTTTTGTCATTTTTGTCATTTTTGTCATTTTTGTCATTTTTGTCATTTTTGTCATTTTTGTCATTTTTGTCATTTTTGTCATTTTTGTCATTTTTGTCATTTTTGTCATTTTTGTCATTTTTGTCATTTTTGTCATTTTTGTCATTTTTGTCATTTTTGTCATTTTTGTCATTTTTGTCATTTTTGTCATTTTTGTCATTTTTGTCATTTTTGTCATTTTTGTCATTTTTGTCATTTTTGTCATTTTTGTCATTTTTGTCATTTTTGTAATTTTTGTCATTTTTGTCATTTTTGTCATTTTTGTAATTTTTGTAATTTTTGTAATTTTTGTAATTTTTGTAATTTTTGTAATTTTTGTAATTTTTGTAATTTTTGTAATTTTTGTAATTTTTATAATTTTTATAATTTTTGTAATTTTTGTCATTTTTGTCATTTTTGTTATTTTTTGTCCTTTTTGTCATTTTTGTCATATTTGTCATATTTGTCATATTTGTCATTTTTGTCATTTTTGTCATTTTTGTCATTTTTGTCATTTTTGTCATTTTTGTCATTTTTGTCATTTTTGTCATTTTTGTCATTTTTGTCATTTTTGTCATTTTTGTCATTTTTGTCATTTTTGTCATTTTTGTCATTTTTGTCATTTTTGTCATTTTTGTCATTTTTGTCATTTTTGTCATTTTTGTCATTTTTGTCATTTTTGTCATTTTTGTCATTTTTGTCATTTTTGTCATTTTTGTCATTTTTGTCATTTTTGTCATTTTTGTCATTTTTGTCATTTTTGTCATTTTTGTCATTTTTGTCATTTTTGTCATTTTTGTCATTTTTGTCATTTTTGTCATTTTTGTCATTTTTGTCATTTTTGTCATTTTTGTCATTTTTGTCATTTTTGTCATTTTTGTCATTTTTGTCATTTTTGTCATTTTTGTCATTTTTGTCATTTTTGTCATTTTTGTCATTTTTGTCATTTTTGTCATTTTTGTCATTTTTGTCATTTTTGTCATTTTTGTCATTTTTGTCATTTTTGTCATTTTTGTCATTTTTGTCATTTTTGTCATTTTTGTCATTTTTGTCATTTTTGTCATTTTTGTCATTTTTGTCATTTTTGTCATTTTTGTCATTTTTGTCATTTTTGTAATTTTTGTAATTTTTGTAATTTTTGTAATTTTTGTAATTTTTGTAATTTTTGTCATTTTTGTCATTTTTGTCATTTTTGTCATTTTTGTCATTTTTGTCATTTTTGTCATTTTTGTCATTTTTGTCATTTTTGTCATTTTTGTCATTTTTGTCATTTTTGTCATTTTTGTCATTTTTGTCATTTTTGTCATTTTTGTCATTTTTGTCATTTTTGTCATTTTTGTCATTTTTGTCATTTTTGTCATTTTTGTCATTTTTGTCATTTTTGTCATTTTTGTCATTTTTGTCATTTTTGTCATTTTTGTCATTTTTGTCATTTTTGTCATTTTTGTCATTTTTGTCATTTTTGTCATTTTTGTCATTTTTGTCATTTTTGTCATTTTTGTCATTTTTGTCATTTTTGTCATTTTTGTCATTTTTGTCATTTTTGTCATTTTTGTCATTTTTGTCATTTTTGTCATTTTTGTCATTTTTGTCATTTTTGTCATTTTTGTCATTTTTGTCATTTTTGTCATTTTTGTCATTTTTGTCATTTTTGTCATTTTTGTCATTTTTGTCATTTTTGTCATTTTTGTCATTTTTGTCATTTTTGTCATTTTTGTCATTTTTGTCATTTTTGTCATTTTTGTCATTTTTGTCATTTTTGTCATTTTTGTCATTTTTGTCATTTTTGTCATTTTTGTCATTTTTGTCATTTTTGTCATTTTTGTCATTTTTGTCATTTTTGTCATTTTTGTCATTTTTGTCATTTTTGTCATTTTTGTCATTTTTGTCATTTTTGTCATTTTTGTCTTTTTTAAACCTTCTGACATAGAAGAAAAACGATTTCTTCAATTACAGATACTTGAAACGTTTTTTTCAGTTTAAATTTTTTGCTAGAATACCGTTTGGCTTAAAAACTGCGCCGACGTTTTTCCAAAGTGTTCTTCGTCGTATTTCCCTTTATCATAATTCTTGCCTTTTCTCGTGGTTTTAGGTTCTTCCACCCCCATACGGCACATCTCGCTGCGCTCGCTGCTCCCCAATACGGAACAGTACATGACCTACGAGGGTTCGACGACGCACCCCGGCTGCTGGGAGAGCACGGTATGGATCATCCTCAACAAACCGATCTACATCACCAAACAGGAGGTAAAATGGACATTGTCCGTTACACGTTGTCACGTTACACAAAATTTAAAACTTTCCCTGATCAAATTCAATTTTTTTTTTGTTTTTTTCCATGATTTAGCTCTACGCTCTCCGGAAACTGATGCAGGGTTCGGAACAAACTCCCAAGGCACCCCTAGGGAACAATGTGAGGCCGCTTCAGGCGCTGCACCATCGAACGGTGCGAACCAACATAGACTTTGCGCAAACCAGTGCAAATAAGGTAAATTTTCCGAGCGTGCATACACGATCCAAGTACTGAACTTAACTTTGATATAGACACGCTACTCCAACGTAAATTTAATGATATTTCTCGAAAATACATCATCACCGAACTGAGTATAACTCTTATATAGACACGCTACTCAAACGTAAATTTTTCGATCTTTTCGTTCTCTGCTTTTCCGCAGAACCAAGCCTGTCCAACGATGAACAAGGACATGTTCTACAAGGCGAACCGCTGGACCTCGGATCTGACGGCCCGTGGTCGAGAGCGTGCCCTGCCCGATATCGACACCGTGTACTCGTCGCTCCCCTAGTGGCACTGGCGTGGGGGTGGCAATCACCCTCCGCCGAAATAAAGCCCTTTCCAGAGATGGGATTTTTCTAGTTTAGGTACCGATATTTTAGGGTATTATCGCAAGGTCATTTGTACATTGTAAACTGCTTGTTGTTACTAGGTCTGTACTGTAATAGGGCTTACCGGAAAGCGTTTCCTGGACGGCCAACCGAATGCCAAATAGAAAAAAAACCGAAGAGTTTTGTCTGGAAATATTGTAGATTTTAAAAGCGCAAATTTGTATGTCACAGAACTGTCAAAGACAGTGGGTAAACTTGGATGAGCGTGTGTGAGCCGATGATGTGAAAATATTACCGTAACCCTTTTCAAGAGGTGGACAATAATTCGAATCTCATAGCTAAATTCCATTAGTTTCAACAATCATTTCTATCATCGCAAAAACTAACCGCACTAGCCCAATGTATATGAAGCCCCAGTATTCCTATAGAAAATTAACAAAAATTACACTTGTAAATTAAACTACCCAGGGGGATGACAACTCATTTTATATTTATAAAAAAAAACAGAAATAACTACATGAAATAAAAACTCCGCAAAACGTCAGAGGCCACCCTTCATTGTTGCTTGTTGCAAAACGAAGTCGATGTTGTTAAACGAAACAAAAGTGTAAACAAATTTGACAGAAAGCTAACAAATTCATTAACCCATACGTGCAGTATAATCTAGGATACCAACATTGAAATACTCTAAAGGAAAAGACACATAACCTACACGATTAGGACAAAGAAAAGTGCTTCTCAACTCTAAACATAACTTTATCCAATCTAACCACTAATACAAAAAGTATTTATATGAACATGGTGTAGCACTACGAACAAAAAACAAAAAAAAACAGTTGAGTTCGGACTAAAATTATAAATAATGCCTAACTGATCTAGCAAAAGGTAAACAAACAAACTAGTTACAAATGTAAACATCAAAACAAAAACGAAACCAGGATTAGTAGATTTTACAACAGGATGCCTATGAAACAAATAAAACAAAAACTAACTAACAAATATTTAGTCACTTGTAAAATATGCCTATAGCTCCCCTATCTAATGTTACCTGTGTTGAGTTGAACCCACTCTGCTACCTTCCCGTTTTCCAAAGCAAAACCTAAACAAACAAAAACTACAAACCAATTATTGAGGAGAAGATTGTAAAAAAAAAAAAACAAACAAACAAACAAACATAGTCTTACACGAAACCATCAACAATAACCATCAAACTTACATGCTGCTGAGTGGCGTCTGTGACAATTATTGAATCATATGAACAAAAACAAAAACAAAACAACGACACAACCAATCGCGGGGTAGTTACTTTTCCTAAGGGTCGAAACAGGCCTCCAACGGAGGAAACTTCCCATGCGTTGGAACTGTTTTGTTTCTTTTGCGATTTTGTGTTTTTCTCATAGAATTCATGTGATCTAGTTACCATGGCACCGAGTGTGCTGAATTCGGTGGCAAACGCAGGTGTTGCTTTTTATCTAAACACAAACAAACTAACTAACTGTCAGTCGGTGTCTCGGTGAGAAAGCGACGATCAACAAACAAACAAACGTTCACCAACTCCTGGCGGCGTGACTGTAAAACACGTACAACAACCTTTCGTTTATTGTGCGTACTGTCGAAAGTCAGGTGAGCAAGGTGTGAATGTGGGATGAGTGAATTTGGATGTCTGAGAATTTCTTATGAGATTAAACCAGAAAATAGAATAAAAGTTCGAAACAAATTTAGAACATTGTTGGTAAACTCAACTTCGACTAATTTATCCTTTATGTTAAGTGTGTACGAAGAGTGAATTTGGACGAGACATTTGAGAGGAAAAAAAACTAAAGAAATCAAATCCAATTGCGAGACAATGCCAACCAATTGGACGCTTTGGTTGCAGACTAGATAACAAACAACGTTTATGAGAGGGAAGAAAAGCAACAACAGCATAACGAACAATTTGGTTGAGACAGCGTTGGCACTTCGATTTATACATTATACAATACATAGCCAGTTCATTGCTAAAATACTAAAAGTGAAATCGAACAAAATAAGAAAAAGGAAATTTGTCAAAATCAAGAAAAAAGATTACACGAATAAACGGATGAATTAATTTCGATTGGTAGCCGTTCGGAGATAGTTGATTGGTAGATGATGACATCCTTAATTTTACCTTTTTTATATAATTTTACCATTCAATTTTTCATAAGATAATTTTTTTTTGTGAGTTCATGATCAAAAGAAGCTAAAGGGATATAAAGAGTCGTGAAAGGCAACAATGTTTACATCAAGGTACCAAAAGGCAACTGTCAGTGGTTTTCTCGTAAGTTGTTAACCCAGGTGGCTCCACGTATATCCCTTTCTTCCTAAAACCCTCTTATGCCTTCTAACCTTGGGCCTGAACCTGAAACCCTGTTTAGCTATCCTTTTACAACATGAGGTAAACTTAATAAAATTGACAAAAATTAAAAAAAAAAATAGAAATACCGTCGTTCGGGGTGACAATTGGCCAACAATGATGGTATTAGAGTTGTGTTCTGAATAACTGTTGTTATTAAGCTCATTTCGAAAATATAAAATGCAGATTAGATCTTGTATAGTAAACATACAACTGCTCAAAATATGGTTGAAAAACATTATTTTTAAAAAAAGGTTCTTGAGATTTTCTTGAATAACTAGATTCGCTTGCAATTAATTTCAATTGTCAAAAATTTACATAAATCGTTTTCTCACCTAGTTTTGTACGTTCTTGAAAAAATTGTTTACACATTTTTATCAGCTGACAATCTTGCAATGTGACATTTCTTCACAAATTTTCATCCGAGATTTTTAGCCGTATCTATACTAGACTGCTAAATATTTCGGGGGAAAAATATATTAAAAACTGGAAGAAGTGATCTAAACCCGAATCAAGAAACAGACAAATTTTGGACCGATTCAAGACTTTGGCTAAAAGTTTTATCAGACGATTATACGTTTTCTGCTGTCCGTTTTAAGACTTAATCCGTGTTCATTTTCTAGCCATTTTTTGACCCGCTGCCCTAAGAATTATGAAGGGATTTGTGAAATATTGTCGAACATTTTGGTTTTGAAATTAAATAAGATTATTCCTTCAGTTCTTCAATTTATTTATTTTCAGTAATTACATGGCTACAATGTGTCTGACCCATACGAGGTCATAACCATGATTAGATCCAGGACACTCTTGAGTTGTCTCGAATTTCAAAGTTGCACGATTCCAGAATAGCCAGGTTTGAAGTAGCAGCTATTCAGTACTTGATGCTGCAAAAGTATGAAAATAAAAAAAACACTGTTTCTGGCACAAATTAATTTTTACTTACAACTTTAAAAGAGAAAATTTATTGGTTGGACCATCGTCAAACCCTTTGTCAATAAAAATATCACAATTGAATACTTCAAGAGTTACCTTGAAATTTCGCTCAAAGTGAAGTTGCAGGAATTTTTGTTTATTTTTCTTGTTGATGACATGATTGCTGTGATTAGTTAGTTCTCTTATTCAAGAGGTGTACGATTATGATGGTGAGAGATAAAGTACGAAATCGTGGAGCAAAATTTGAGAAAGACGAAATTTTTGTGTGAAAACTCTAGCGCTAGAATAAAATCGCAATACAACACAAAGAAAATTGGCCCATTCTCACCCCTTAGAGGAGGTGACTATGGGCCACCTTTGTAATAGTAGCCTGATTTAAGGAAATATAATCCCAAAAATTAAAAAAAAATCAATCCATATGTTTAAGTAAAGAACGATCCCGTGTAAAGTGTAAAAATTTCATCTGTCATGTAATTTGGCTTACAATTTCATTAAATGAAGATAGATAAATATTAATCAGTCAGTTCCTTCACTTCGACTGAGGTGAGAGTAAGCCATGACTTTTAAGGCGACGGACGCCTTTTTCTTCCTTTCCGTCAAAAATTTAAATCAATTATCGTTGAACTAGGAAATTTGAAGTCAAGAAGTGAAACATCTTTGAATAGTAAGTGCTCGGCAGAAGTTCTCTTTGTGTTTTGGTCCTTTTGGTTTTTAATGAAACCTCGTTGAGCAGAGTGGAGTCGCGTTTCGATCACTATAAGGTTCAGTTGAATTCAAGTTGCGCGCCGAAAAGAAGATGATTATGGGAAACACACATCCAAAATGTTGTTTGGTGGAGTGATAACTGAAGAATAAAGCAGAAACTATTTTTCTAATAAAGAGATTGGAAATTTATGTGATAAAAAAACACAGCGGCTTAAGTTTTCTGTCAAATTTTCCTTCAGACTTTTTATGAAGGTCTTTAACAGGGCTGGGAAATGTGATTTCTGTTGAGTTGTCGCTGAAGACACGCTTTTTTCTTTAAAAGTTCTAAGCACTTGTCTCCAGTTTCGCTCCATGGGACGAAAAAAAGCAACGTCTAAAGGCTGCGTACTATGTGTTGAGTTCTGAGGGAGACAAATAATTTTTTTTGTGTTGTTCGCACAATTCTAGAACTCGTGTAGAAAAATGCGATTTAAGGTTATCTCCGATTGCTGCACTACAACAAATTAAATATTTATGTGTTTTGAAGCTCAACAAGTAGCTTCAAGGCTGTGGAAACCGCAATCTTAGTTTGGCCCATTTACACCCCCATTTGTACATTTTGGACTCTGCTTCAAAAAATTGGAATTGCTTATAACATGATCAACTGATTTGTAGAAGAAGCACTGATTCTGCTAAGCAGATACTAATGGACATAAAAAGAAAAGAGCGATGAGTTTTTCTGGTGTTACTTTACACATGACAAACTTGTGGAATGTAATTGTTTGTCATTATGACACTGAATTTAGGTGATTTTAAGAATTAAATCTGAATATTTTTGAAACACAATTTTTAAACCAAAAGAAGAAATTATATGCCAGCTACCACGGGTAAAAATTTAAAAACGATATCTATGATACTTATGATGATATATAAAAAAACATTTTTTATTTTTTCCCGAAGTCACCCCGAACGACGGTAGTAAAAGATGTTGAAGTTTTTTAACATTTTAAAGTTTGCGTTTGGCCTTGAAAATTGGATTTCCCCATATTCATGCCTCCTAGTATTTTTCAAGATAAAATAATCGAATTTTAAGCGCTTTGAAGCACCTCTCAGTCAATTCCGATTTGAAGGACATTTTGTACAGAAACAGACCGCACGCGGATTCATATTGCGAAATTTTCATTTTGAAATACGTTTTTAATTGTCCACAAGCTACAAAATAAGGCAATTGTAGTGAAAATCTTTTCAACCCCTGTCGAAAAATTAACCAAGTGAGTATAAATTTGGCATCGGGCCTTCTGGAAGGTCTCGAAACGATTTCAGACTACGAGGTTTTGAATTCGAAACCAACCTTGTCAAAATTGTCAAAATTGTCAAAATTGTCAAAATTGTCAAAATTGTCAAAATTGTCAAAATTGTCAAAATTGTCAAAATTGTCAAAATTGTCAAAATTGTCAAAATTGTCAAAATTGTCAAAATTGTCAAAATTGTCAAAATTGTCAAAATTGTCAAAATTGTCAAAATTGTCAAAATTGTCAAAATTGTCAAAATTGTCAAAATTGTCAAAATTGTCAAAATTGTCAAAATTGTCAAAATTGTCAAAATTGTCAAAATTTTCAAAATTGTCAAAATTGTCAAAATTGTCAAAATTGTCAAAATTGTCAAAATTGTCAAAATTGTCAAAATTGTCAAAATTGTCAAAATTGTCAAAATTGTCAAAATTGTCAAAATTGTCAAAATTTTCAAAATTGTCAAAATTGTCAAAATTGTCAAAATTGTCAAAATTGTCAAAATTGTCAAAATTATCAAAATTGTCAAAATTGTCAAAATTGTCAAAATTGTCAAAATTGTCAAAATTGTCAAAATTGTCAAAATTGTCAAAATTGCGAAAATTGTCAAAATTGTCAAAAGTGTCAAAATTTTCAAAATTGTCAAAATTGTCAAAATTGTCAAAATTGTCAAAATTGTCAAAATTGTCAAAATTGTCAAAATTGTCAAAATTGTCAAAATTGTCAAAATTGTCAAAATTGTCAAAATTGTCAAAATTGTCAAAATTGTCAAAATTGTCAAAATTGTCAAAATTGTCAAAATTGTCAAAATTGTCAAAATTGTCAAAATTGTCAAAATTGTCAAAATTGTCAAAATTGTCAAAATTGTCAAAATTGTCAAAATTGTCAAAATTGTCAAAATTGTCAAAATTGTCAAAATTGTCAAAATTGTCAAAATTGTCAAAATTGTCAAAATTGTCAAAATTGTCAAAATTGTCAAAATTGTCAAAATTGTCAAAATTGTCAAAATTGTCAAAATTGTCAAAATTGTCAAAATTGTCAAAATTGTCAAAATTGTCAAAATTGTCAAAATTGTCAAAATTGTCAAAATTGTCAAAATTGTCAAAATTGTCAAAATTGTCAAAATTGTCAAAATTGTCAAAATTGTCAAAATTGTCAAAATTGTCAAAATTGTCAAAATTGTCAAAATTGTCAAAATTGTCAAAATTGTCAAAATTGTCAAAATTGTCAAAATTGTCAAAATTGTCAAAATTGTCAAAATTGTCAAAATTGTCAAAATTGTCAAAATTGTCAAAATTGTCAAAATTGTCAAAATTGTCAAAATTGTCAAAATTGTCAAAATTGTCAAAATTGTCAAAATTGTCAAAATTGTCAAAATTGTCAAAATTGTCAAAATTGTCAAAATTGTCAAAATTGTCAAAATTGTCAAAATTGTCAAAATTGTCAAAATTGTCAAAATTGTCAAAATTGTCAAAATTGTCAAAATTGTCAAAATTGTCAAAATTGTCAAAATTGTCAAAATTGTCAAAATTGTCAAAATTGTCAAAATTGTCAAAATTGTCAAAATGGTCAAAATTGTCAAAATTGTCAAAATTTTTAAAATTGTCAAAATGGTCAAAATGGTCAAAATTGTCAAAATTGTCAAAATTGTCAAAAGTGTCAAAATTGTCAAAATTGTCAAAATTGTCAAAATTGTCAAAATTGTCAAAATTGTCAAAATTGTCAAAATTGTCAAAATTGTCAAAATTGTCAAAATTGTCAAAATTGTCAAAATTGTCAAAATTGTCAAAATTGTCAAAATTGTCAAAATTGTTAAAATTGTCAAAATTGTCAAAATTGTCAAAATTGTCAAAATTGTCAAAATTGTCAAAATTTTCAAAATTGTAAAAATTGTCAAAATTGTCAAAACTGTCAAAATTGTCAAAATTTTCAAAATTTTCAAAATTGTAAAAATTGTCAAAATTGTCAAAACTGTCAAAATTGTCAAAATTGTCAAAATTGTCAAAATTGTCAAAATTGTCAAAATTGTCAAAATTGTCAAAATTGTCAAAATTGTCAAAATTATCAAAATTGTCAAAATTGTCAAAATTGTCAAAATTGTCAAAATTGTCAAAATTGTCAAAATTGTCAAAATTGTCAAAATTGTCAAAATTGTCAAAATTGTCAAAATTGTCAAAATTGTCAAAATTGTCAAAATTGTCAAAATTGTCAAAATTGTCAAAATTGTCAAAATTGTCAAAATTGTCAAAATTGTCAAAATTGTCAAAATTGTCAAAATTGTCAAAATTGTCAAAATTGTCAAAATTGTCAAAATTGTCAAAATTGTCAAAATTGTCAAAATTGTCAAAATTGTCAAAATTGTCAAAATTGTCAAAATTGTCAAAATTGTCAAAATTGTCAAAATTGTCAAAATTGTCAAAATTGTCAAAATTGTCAAAATTGTCAAAATTGTCAAAATTGTCAAAATTGTCAAAATTGTCAAAGTTGTCAAAATTGTCGAAATTGCCAAAATTGTCAAAATTGTCAAAACTGTCAAAATTGTCAAAATTGTCAAAATTGGCAAAATTGTCTAAATGTCAAAATTGTCAAAATTGTCAAAATTGTCAAAATTGTCAAAATTGTCAAAATTGTCAAAATTGTCAAAGTTGTCAAAATTGTCGAAATTGCCAAAATTGTCAAAATTGTCAAAACTGTCAAAATTGTCAAAATTGTCAAAATTGGCAAAATTGTCAAAATGTCAAAATTGTCAAAATTGTCCAAATTGTCAAAATTGTCAAAATTGTCAAAACTGTCAAAATTGTCAAAACTGTCTAAATTGTCAAAATTTTCAAAATTTTCAAAATTTTCAAAATTGTAAAAATTGTCAAAATTGTCAAAACTGTCAAAATTGTCAAAATTGTCAAAATTGTCAAAATTGTCAAAATTGTCAAAATTGTCAAAATTGTCAAAATTGTCAAAATTGTCAAAATTGTCAAAATTGTAAAAATTGTCAAAGTTGTCAAAATTGTCAAAATTGTCAAAATTGTCTAAATTATCAAAATTGTCAATTTTTTCAAAATTGGTATAGTTTTTCGGAATTGTAAGAAAAGTTTTTTCGAACACTTTACAATTTCATTAGGTACAAACTGCTAAAAATATAAACATCAGCAACTAAAGTCAAGTAAACAAGCTGTCAAAATCTCACTGTTGCAAAGTTGCAGATAAAGTTTCTCACTCGAAGCGAAGACAGCTTCAGAAAAGTTAATTAGATCCAGAAGCAGCAGTGGCTTTTTTACTCGTTCGTCTTCTCCAAGCCACACCGACGTAATCCGGAATGTGACTCCCTTCAGAAATATGCCACCGCACTCCGGGATAAACAACAACTGGAATAACTTTTCACCGTTCAGCTAGTCAGCGTTCAGAAACAATGACAAACAACGTCGGATTCGGGAAGTTGTCCAGGTAGCTCTAGCTACCTGAAGTAGGTGAATTACGTAGCGAGTGAAAGATACGTGAGTCGGTTGTTAAACAGAACCCTGTTAGAGTTTTTTTGGTGGGGTGGGGATGCACGGAAAAGATGGGAAGGATTTTTCAACTTCTCAAGTCGGGGGAGGTGCGAAAAAATATGTGACGGTTAAGTATGTTCAAGTGTGACTTTTTTCTTAGTTGTTTTTGCTGGGTTTTGAGTGGAGAAAAGTAAACACTATTAAGAAGCTTACTTTTCGATCTTAATTTCAAAACTGTAGGAAGTTTTGAGCGTTTTACTCATGCCATGTAAACAAACATATTGAGCACATACTAAAAAAGTTAGAAAGATTATTTTTTTTTTCTTTTTAACATGTTCGAAAAGATATTATTCGACATATTGATAACGGAGGATCGCATCCTTACTCAGCTGACAAGTCATGGAATTTCTGGACAAGGGTGCACTTTGACCTCACTGGGAAGTTTTCTTGTTACCAAGAATAGGTGTTGATAGGAATAATGAGAAAAGTTTTGTCTTTTCATTCCTAAAAAAATAAAAAATAAAAAGAGATCTCAGGTGAATACTTTTGAATAATTGCGTGAATGTCATTTATGTTTATGTTTTTATGTTTTTTTCCTTATAATGCTTTCCTTATTTTTCCTACTTAAGCTAGAGAATAAAAATCAAATATTTTTATCATGTGGTTATAAAAATTCAGAGGAATCTAAACTCTCGCAAAACTATGACAAGAATGACAAAAATCGCAAAAATGACAAAAATAACAAAAATGACAAAATCGCAAAAATGACAAAAATTACAAAAATGACAAAAATGACAAATTTGGTAACTAGCTGAATCAAAGTCAAGCTTGCTCGCAAAGTTCAAACCTATGTTCTTAAGAAAAACTGAACCATTTCCCCCTTTCGATCGCTTTGAATTAAGTTTCGCTCAGGAGGATGATGAGCAAATTGCATAATTAATTGACATTCAATATTGACTTTCTGGGCCTGAACGCTTCCGCTTGTTTGACATTTCAACTGACTCATGCTGCTCGGCATCCATACATACATATATTTATAGGAAGTGTAAATGTTTTGTCGCCTGTAAGCCATTAATAGCCCTGGTCCCGTGTACGGAGGACAACAACGTCAGGCATGGCACGGGGATCGTTCGCTCGGATTATGTACCCAACGAAAGACCAATTAACAAATCGATACACAACGACCCGTTGATGATATTATTGAATGGGAGGGTGTTTGTTGGTGAAAAAAGCCGGAAGAAGGAGGAATCGTGTTCGACAGCGGTGTGGCTCGAGTGAAATCAATAGAGGGAATTAATTGATTTTCAATCGTGTCATTTGGTGGGATTTTTTTATCGCTGTTTAGCCGGTTACGGATCAGGTGTTCTAATTGAGCTGATTAAAGTTGATTCGATTATTCGGTGCTTCGGTGGTTTAGAATTAATCGCATTTGGAGTTGATTGATTTTGTCAAACACTTTTCTTGAAATTTAAGAGTTGAAGAAGTATCTTCGACAACTTTCCATTAAGCAAATAAAATTAATTCTGTCTATGGACTTCACTAAGTGACACACTTAACTTAATGATGTTATGCTTTATGTAATCAGGATTAATCGAATCGTTTGGGATAGATTAAATTTTTCCCTTCAATTCATCTCCACGTGTCAATCCCTTCTCAACGACTTGAAGCCATTCAGATTGTATTGTAAAATTCATGACCCAAACTGAAAAAGCACAACACAATAATGATGATGATGATGCACTTAAGTGATATTCATCCTCCCGTTTTTTTTCCAGAGTCGTTCAAAGTACATTCACTGTGCCATTTTCTTAACACAGTAAAAGTTGTCCTCGTTTTGGGGTTGTCGCTTTGAGTTTTGAAATGGAAACGAATAAAAAAAAATTGAAAAAAGCGTTGAGTTCTTTCAACCAAATGGTCATTAATCTTCCCAGCAGGGGGGGGGGGGGGGCTGGCATTCCGTCGCATTCCGTTCAGCTCCAGGAAGCACCAGCAGCAGACCGAAGATGTCGCCAAAGTTGTCTTTTTTGTTCCCTCCTTGCTTGGCCCATCGTTTGAAAGTGCCCTGACATGAGATTATCCCTCGTTTTCTGTGATTCCGTATCTTCTCAGCGTTCTTTAGAGTTGAGTACTTGGGTGCTACCTCTCATTTCCCGATTGGAATGGACTTAAGTGAATCTGGTCAAACTCATATCCAACTATTTTAGCCTTATTTTAAAACGAAATGAAATGAATTGAATAAAATATCCGGCTGAATGAGCCTTCGACCATTCGGCATTGTGGCATTTTGTCAGTGTTGTGGCCTTTTTAGCCCCACAACTTTCGGCCAAATGTCGGCGTTACGTTATAAACACAAACCTACCCATTTTCCATCCATTTGTGACTCTTTTTGAACCTTTGACGAGGGTTTGAAATTTAAATTCCCGAACAAATTTTGCGACACAAAAGTTATAACGTTACAATACCTTCGTATCAGAAGACATCGTAGGGTATTGTAAGCCTGGTGTCAAACCCCATTCTTTTGAAACTACCACTTCATACGGATGCTTTTAAAAAACTATTTTTTTTAAACAACATTTTTGGTGTCAATGTTTTACAAACTGATCATAGAAGATTTAGTCACCCTGAACTAAAACATGTGTAAGAATTAGCCTATCACCTCACCTCTAGTTTTGATGATATGGTATGTGGAAATTTAAAAATTGGTCAGTTTTGGGTAACATGGATCTTAGATAACTGATAAATTAATAAACCTACAGTGAGGGGCAAAATAAAGTGTCCAAATTATTTTTTTTCAATTTCTTTTATTTTTCTGGTTAAAATTCAACGAAAACACATCGTAATCATTTTTAAAATCTTATTTATTTTGTTTTTTTTTTCAATTTTTGTTAATGTTGCGCTGGTAAAAAAAGAAAGTTTTTCTGATAAAAAAAAAACAGTTAATATTCCAAAAAAAAACAGGAGCAAAATAAAGTGTCCAGATCAGTATAGCTTCAAATAATTCAAACTGAAGGCAAACGAGAACGATTTAATAATGGGTATGACTTCATTCAGCCTTCAACATCTCCTGCAAGCGCTTCGGCATACTTTCAACAAGGTTGTGCAAGTGTTGTTGGTCGAGTTCTTCCCACGCATGCTCCAGGGCATCAAAATAAGTATTTTCAGTTCAGTTCAGATCAGGACTTTGTGGGGGCCATTCAAGGGGTTTGATGCGGCAGGAACGGAAAAATGACTTCGTCAGATTGGCCGTATGCTTGGGATCGTTATCCTGCTGTATAACGAAGCGCTCTTCGAGGCTTGTCTTGATGAGGGATACCTCGAAGTTTTCCCACAGGATATTGCAATATGACTCAGCTGTCATGATTTCGTAAATTTTTACCATATTGCCCACCCCACCCCAAGAAAAGCACCCCCACACCATCACGTTACCTCACTTCCATCTGTACCGTTGAGCCGTCAACACGTACGCCGGAGCATCGTATCGTTGCTGTGTACCTGCAGGAACATTTTACATTATTTATTTTTTCCTTACCTGTATTTCAATCAGCACTTTTCAGTGCTAAAATTATTTTCATTTTCTTTTATTCATATTTTCTCTTTTCTTTCCAGCATGGGGAAGTCTTCGGCCGGCTCAAGGGCCGGAAGAAAACGGATTGCTGAATCTAATCCAGGGCCATCTGCCAAAAAAGTTGAAATTTCCAATTCATTCGATGTCCTTCATAACATCGGTGATGAGGAAATATTCATATTTAATTCTGATAAGAGTACTAAGAAACCTTCTTCTTCTTCTTATACTCTTAAAAACGAAAAGATTCCACCAATAACGGTCACGATTCCTGACTTCAATGCCTTTCGAAAAGAAATCGTCACTTCCGTCAAGGATGTGAAGATTTCTTTTCAGATCGGTCGAAGGGGAACTGCTCGTATATTGGCGGAATCTTTCAATGATTTTCAAAAAATTTTAAATTATTTGAATAATAAAAAACACCAATTTTTCACGTACGACACTAGAGGTGATCGTCCTTTTAAAGTTGTACTTCGTGGTCTCACCGGCGATCAGACACCGGATGAGATCACAAATGAATTAAATTCTTTGTTAGGTTTTTCTCCAATTCAAGTAATTCAAATGAGGAAAAGAACCAACACGAATAATACCAATAGTGTTGGTTTTGCTCCTGAACTTTATTTGATCCATTTTAAAAAGGATCAGGTTAATAATTTGAAAATTTTGGAAAAGGCTCGTCTTATGTTTCATTGTCGAGTAAAATTTGAACCTTTTCGTAAATCCCATACCAATTTTTTACAAAATATTACGCAATGTCGTCGTTGTCAAGCTTTTTGTCATGGCACTAAAAATTGTAGAATGAATGCCAGATGCATGTTTTGCGGCTCATTCGATCATGAAAAAGCTAAATGCCTTTTTGGTGGTGATAAGCCAAAAACAGAATTTTTTAAGTGTGCGAATTGCGCAGGTAATCATTCCTCGAATTCTCTAGATGGTCCCGTTAGGGCAAAAATTGTTGCTTCTAGGAAAAAACCCCAAAGTTTCCAGAAAAGTTTCTTCTCCTCCTTCCTCTTTTTCGTCTACACACGTCAGACCGGCAAACAACCTGCCTGTTCGCAGTCAGCCCCGGCCTACATTGGAATCACGGCTGGGTAATACCCGAAGTGAATTTAATGTTACCTGGGCTGATTCTGCGCCACAGACTCGTTGTTTATCGTTCTCAGAGGTGGTTGAAAATGGTTTGCCCTCTTCAGGTTTAACTAATAAAAATGGGAAAAAAACAAGTCTCAACGTTCATGCGAAGGCTTGGGAAAATCCCCGAAATTCAAATACTTTTTCTTCTCCTTCTTCTTCTGTTTCTAACAATTTTGTTGATTTGGGTGAGATTACTGAGGAAAAATTAAAATTTTTGCATCAAAATTTAATGGAAATGATGCAACTTATGTTGAAAGCAAATTCAATGTTTGAAGCTTTCCAAACTTCTTTTAATTATGCTAACAAAATTATTATGACTTTACGATTCCCTCATGGATCCAAATAGATGTTTAAATATTATGAATTGGAACGCTAGATCTTTGCTGGCTAACCAAGACGAGTTCTTTTTATTTTTAAAAACTCAAAACATACATATTGCTGCCATCACTGAAACTTTTTTAAAGCCAGACAATAACTTGAAAAGCAATGCTTTCTTTAAAATTTTACGAAATGATCGACTTGATCGACAAGGTGGGGGTGTAGCTATTGTCATCAAAAGTCGTCTCAAATTTAGACTTCTTCCTTCTTTCAATACAAAAGTTTTAGAAACAATTGGAATTGAATTAGAAACTTCTATGGTGAAAATTATAATTGTTGCCGCATATTTGCCTTTTCAATGTAGCGGTGAACAGAAAAATTTTTTGAAGGGAGATTTACAAAAAGTCACCAGAAATAAATTAAAATTTTTTATTATTGGTGACTTTAATGCAAAACACCGATCTTGGAATAATATTTCATCAAATTCAAATGGGAATATTTTGTTTAATGACTGCTCTGCAGGTTATTATACTGTTGAATATCCTAATGGGCATACTTGTTTTTCTTCAATTAGAAATCCCTCCACAATTGATTTGGTTCTAACGGATTTAGGCGAGCATTGTAGTCAATTAGTTACTCATGCGGACCTCGATTCAGACCACCTTCCAGTAACATTTTCTTTATCCCAAAGTCCCATTGAAAACCCTTTAAAATCAACTTTTAATTTTCAAAAGGCTAACTGGGAGCGATATATGAATTTTATTGAACGTAATTTAGATGTAAACGTTCCATCGAATTCAATAGAAGATATTGATTTGGCTGTAGAAAATTTGACAACTTCAATAGTCAATGCTAGAGCCGCTTCAATACCTAAAGTTAAACATAAATTTAATCAACCTTTAATTGATGATGATCTTCAGTTTTTGATACGACTGAAAAACATTCGTCGACGCCAATTTCAACGAACTAGGGATCCTTATTTGAAATTAATTTATTGCGACCTTCAAAAAGAGATCAAACGTCGTTTAAATTTCATTCGTAATGAAAATTTTGCTAAAGCAGTGGAGGACATAAAACCCTACTCAAAGCCATTTTGGAAATTAACTAAAATTCTAAAAAAGCCCCAGAAGCCAATTCCTACTTTGAAAGATGGGGATAAACTTCTTTTAACTAATTCAGAAAAAGCTCAAAAATTAGCCCAACAATTTGAGTCTGCTCATGATTTTAATTTAAACGTTGTAAGTCCAATTGATGCTCAAATTTCCCTTGAATTTGATGATATTCTTTCTAAGCAAATTGTGTTTGAAAGCTCTTGTGAGACAAATATTGATGAACTTAAATTGATTTTCAAAAAATTTAAAAATATGAAAGCCCCGGGGGAAGATGGGATTTTCTATATTCTTATAAAAAAGTTGCCAGAAAGCACTTTAAATTTTTTTGTAAAATCTTCAATAAATGTTTTCATTTGGCTTATTTTCCCAATAAATGGAAAAATGCCAAAGTAACTCTAATTTTGAAACCTGGAAAAAGTGCTTCAGAGCCTTCAAGTTATCGACCAATTAGTTTGCTTCCTTCTTTAAGTAAACTATTTGAGAGAGTTAATTTGAATAGAATGATGATTCACATTAATCAGAATTCTATTTTTCCTGATGAACAATTTGGTTTTCGTCATGGACATTCTACTACACATCAACTTTTGAGTGTAACTAATATGATTAACGCTAGCAAATCTGAGGGTTATTCAACTGGTGTTTCTCTTCTTGATATTGAAAAAGCTTTTGACAGTGTTTGGCACAAAGGTTTAGTAGCTAAATTAGCTCGATTTGATTTTCCTGTATATCTCACCAAAATTATTCAAAATTATTTGACTAGCCGAACTTTGCAAGTAAGCTATCAAAATTCATGCTCTGAAAGGATATCCATTAGAGCTGGTGTCCCTCAGGGTAGTATACTTGGGCCTTTTTTTATACAATATTTTTACTTCTGATCTTCCTGATGTCCCAGAAGGAAAAGGTAGAAGATTATTTGCTGACGATACTTTGCTTTCAGCCAAAGGTCGAAATTTACGGGTGGTACGCAGTAGATTGCAACAAAATTTAAATTCCTTTTTGAATTACTTGAAAATGTGGAAAATTTCTCCTAACGCTTCCAAAACTCAACTTATTTTATTTCCCCATAAGCCAAGAGCAAATTTTTTAAAACCTAATGAAAATCATTCCATAACTTTTAATGGGGTTTCTTTAGAATGGTCTGATCACGTGAAGTACTTGGGACTCACACTTGATCGGAATCTTTCTTTTAAGAATCACATTGAAGATATTCAATCTAAATGTAATAAATACACTAAATCTCTTTATTCTCTCATCAACAGGAAATCCCGCCTATGTCTGAGGAATAAATTATCCATCTACAAACAAGTGTTCCGACCAGCGATAATGTATGCAGTTCCGATTTGGTCTAGCTGCTGCGCGACGAGGAAGAAAGCCATCCAGAGGATTCAGAACAAGGTTCTGAAAATGATTTTGCAGCTTCCACCTTGGCACAGCACCGAAGATCTTCATCGGATTGCAGGCATTGAATCTATCGAAGAGATGGCCAACAAAATCATCTCCAACTTCAGAGGCAAATCGATGCAGTCTTCCATCGCAGAGATTCGCTCTCTCTACAATAAGTTTAATTTTAGGATAGCTTTAGTTTTTAGTTTAAAATATTTATTTTTTTTTCACTACAGGATGTTCTCCTTTATAAAAATGCTTGATTGTGCTCAGCTAATTTAAGTCGAATAAATAAATTTTAGTGATTATTAAACTATAGGGCTCTGAAAGTTCATTATTGAACTGAACACCTAATTTAATGTATTAATGTAATATAAATGTAATGATGAATTGGTACTAATAAAGATATATAAAAAAAAAAAAAAAAAAAAAAAAAAAAAAAAAAAAAAAAAAAAAAAAAAAAAAAAAAAAAACCATCACGTTACCTTCTCCATGCTTGACTGTTCCTTGGATATGGCGGTCTTGGAGTTCCTCATCCGACTTGCGCCACATATGATTCCGCTTCTTCCGGTTGAATAGCTCGAATTTGGATCTGTCGGCCCATAACAATGTTTTCCAATACTCGAGTTGTTTATCGGCGTGTTCCTTGGCGAACTTGAGCCGCTTAGCCTTGTTCATCTGGCTGATGAAAGACCTTCTCACTGCGATCTTGCTATGGTACTCCTTTCATGGATACGGCGACGGGCAGTACTACGCAATACCGAAAATTGGAGCTCTTCCTGTATCTGCCGGATCGTTATTATTGCGTTTTTCTTCACTTCAAGAATGATTTTCTTGTCCGTTCTGGCATCTGTCTTGGGCTTCAGTCCTCTTCCCGGGCGATCCACCACCGATCCGAACGTTTTCATCTTCTTCATGATTTTTGATACCATTTTTGCGGTCAAAATTGACTGCAGGCCAGAGGCTTCGTTGTAGCTCATTAGTGTCTTCGACAAAGTTACTCGACTATATTTGCGCTTTCTATTGATCGATTTGAATTAGTTCTATTTTTCCTCGCAGGTGCTGCCAAAATCTAGTTTTTACAGAAGCAAGATACAGACAGGGTATCTTCTACAAAGTTGTTCATTATACCCTCCACATCAACTTCGTTAAACATTGTTAAGCTCTATGTTGTGTACTTACCTTGCAAAAATAATACAGACCCCGTTCGTTTTTGTCAACACGCCCGAAAATTTTATGTTGCCAAAATCGAATGTTACCAAAGTCGAACGGTTTTTTGTCACTTTTTTATTTTAAATTTTTATTTCAAATTAGTCAAAATTGATGTAAAATCTTATATTAGCATAACATTTTTCAAACCTCGAATAACCGGGGTTCTACTGTAATTGGAAGCCGAGATATTTCAGTTTAATTAAATACTGTCAATTTGTTGAGGTTATGCAAAAGTTGGATTATTCGAAGAGATAGCAGTATTTAGATTATGCTGATGCTGAGAAACCAAAAAGATCATTATAAAACAATCCATTTCCATTTCTATTTTTCTTTTTTATAGACACGTACATATCCTTTACAATCATTATTTGAGAATTGTGCACATTCAAGCATATTAGGTACCTAAATTGTGTAAATATTGATTATTGTTTGCACACTCGAAAGGCGCTTATCGCGCTCACTTTATTACGACTAAAAATGCAAATTAATGAAAATAAGATGTTAAAGTAATTTGTTGTAAGCAGTATTCTTTCCATAGTTTTTGCATAAGATGTGAAACAACCTCATAGAATGGAAGAAATACAAAGGTCTTCAGATCAAATGTCTTCGAACAAAAAAAATAGAGTACATTTGATAAAATTTGACAAAAAGAAGAGTACGCCCATTTCTCGATCGAAAAAGAGTACATGTTCTCTTAAAAGAGTACGTATGGTAACCCTAGTCTATAGGGAACAGACAGACAGACCCACATTAATTTTTACACAAAATTTAATAAAGGTGTTTATATAAGTATTGAATAACAATTGGAGTGCAATACGAAGTTTTAAAATTTGACCGCTCCGGCCACGTTGAGATGATCAAGTTTGAATTTTTAGAGGGAATTCTTGAAAATGCTCCAACTTTAAGGTAGATTAAGGTCAAATAAAATTGACATATAATTTTTGCGAAATACACACGAAGAAGCCTCCGAAATATATGCAATATGTCAGAAGATGGCGAACAAAATTTGAATGTTATCGAGTGGATAATCCCGAACTTTTGGCCGGCAGTGTAGTTGCTGTCAGGTGATATATTTTTAACAATTTGTAGAAATACCGGTGGGCTTAGATGATATCCCTAGGACGAGATCTAATCTGCACCGGAATCTTCAATAAGATACGAGTTATTTATATCAAAATAAATTACCAGTTATATCCAACGTGTTTATCTTGGGGAAACAAAAGGAAAATGTTTTCGAAAATATTATGTATTTTAAGAACTTTTTTATAGTTTTGAATTGTTCATGAATTTACTGGAGAGTAACAAATAAATTATTACACCTTCTACCTTATCATTTTGTTTGAACTTTGCTTCGTCTTTTCTATAGTAGTATCAAATCTTCTCCTCAACTAGAAAGCACATATTTTATAATTTGGTTGTTTTGGTAAAACAATAATCAATAGCTTTAAAATAATGCGTACCTACCTTGATCTTATTAGGCTTTTCTGAAAAATTTAATTTTTTACATTCAAAATAGAGCATGATTCCTACGTACAATCAACAGTTCAGTGAGACAATATCAACATTACGGATTCTGATCGTGTCATCCGAAAGAACTCCGTAAGCAAACTACCCGGGTAGAAAGACAAACTTCGGGTGCCAAAGAGCAAGCGACCGGAAGCTCTAACCGGAAGTCAACTAGCCAGCCATCTTTCTTCCATTTGGAGCAGTAATTTGCAAACCCTTCGCATCCTCCCAGACAACTTCCCAGTCAAGTTTTTGATCAGTAAGTCGGACTTATTTTCGTTTCCAGTTTTCCGGACTCCGATGATGACGATGATGGAGGTGGTATTCCTAGAAGTTGAGGAGCAAACTTTTAAGAATGCAACCAGTCAAGTGCCCCTCACAGACGGGAGAGGAAAATCGGGTGGGGTCGGTTGGTCGTTTTTCTTAGTCGGTTGCCTTATTTACATACGGTTTTTTCCCTCAGTCTGCTTCAGGCTACTGCTGCTACTTGAGATTTAATTCAATTAATTAAGTTCTTCGGTTCAACTTTGAACAATCTTTTTCCGGAAAAGCGCTCCTACTTGAGTGGAGGAATTTCGTTTTCGCTGACTGAGGAGAGCAATTTCTAAATGTCGTCGTCCTTTTTGCCAATTTTTTTTTCAAAATTCAAAAACTGGATGGCACGATCGGAATGCATAAACTCTGCCAGGAAGCTTTCCAAAAGGTGAGGAGAGCTCAGCAGACTAAATTGCTGTTGAAAGTTGTCTAATTATGTTGTCAAAGTTTGTCTTTTTTCCCTGGTGCCTTTTACATAAGCATCTCATTGACTGGAAAAGAGCTAAATTTCACTAGTCAAAAGATGAAAGCATCGTATTAGAAAATATTCCTATAATTTTTTTTAACAAATTTAAAAAAAAACACTTGATTTAGAAGTGACTTGTTAATTTTAAAGAACTCTTCTCCAGTTTGACTCAAGCTGATAGTATTTCGGTGAGAAAACTCCGAAATCAGGTATGAGTTGAAAGTTTTATTTACAATTTATTTTCCAGACGTCTTGCATTAAAGTCATCTTCTCGCATGTGCTTAAGTGTTTCTTCTATTGCATTCAAAACTTTAGCCCACATACCAACACACAGAGAAAGCAGTTAAAGAGAGCCACTTTCGTGGTTAGCTTTTCCATTTTGCATTTTAATTATTTAATTTGGCTTCAATCAGGAGCGTCGAGCCGGTTTGGATGAAGCAGTAGCGGAGGATTTTGATCTGCATACATTTTTCTGGAAATACATACTAAACAAATGTGGAACGGGAAATTTCATTCGGTTTGACAAATAACCTTTCTTTTTTTTCGAGAAAATTTATAACTTCCCCCCAAAACAAAATTTCGATTCGATACTTAACATTTCTATTTTTTTCGATAAAATTTATTATCTTTAATAGGTTTACCAAAATTTAAAGCTTTGACTTTCGCATCGAAACAGTTGAGTACCTACTTAGAAAACATTTTTTCGTACCAGTAAAAGTAGGCGTATGCCAAACTGTCATCACGCGTTTTTTTTCGGCTCCGTAATTTTATACTAATTCATGGAAATTGACAAATTTTCTAGCACCAAATTCCATTAAAGTGTTAAGAGTTCCCCAAAGAAACCTTTAATGTGAAAATTACGAGTTAAAATTACATATAAACCTTTTGAAGAAGTCCTTGGTATACAGCACAGTGATAGTTAGGAAAAATTGAACTGGAAACCTGGAAAAGGAGTTTTGTGAAGGCATTTGTGAATTGGATTCGGTGGACAAATTAAATTAATATCACTATGGAAAACGTTAGTCATCTAAATTTTGAAGTTTGCTGACGTCTACAGGAAACGCTATGGTAGCTGGAAAAAGGTTCCGGATGTCATCAATTTATATCTGCATCAAGCTTCGGTAGGTTTTGGTGAGATCAATCCATTAGTTTTGTTATTTTTATAATTTTATCATAAAAGAAATTTATGTCAAAAATATCAAAATTGGCAAAATTGTCAAAATTATAAAAATTGTGAAAAAGGTCAAAGTTGTCCATATTGACAAAATTGTCGAATTATCAAAATTGTCAGAATTGTCAAAATAGTCAAAATTGTCAAAGTTGTCAAAATGGCCAAATTGTAAAGATCTTCTCAAAACTGTCTCAAAATTATCTTTAAATGATCTCAAAATTGACTCGAATTTGCCTCAAAATTATCTCAAAAACATCTTAAAATGGTTTAAATATTGTTCAAAGTTATCTTCAAATTGTTTTTCAAAATAATCTCCAAATTGTCTAAAAATTATTTCAAAATAGTTTCGTGTTGTTATACAATTGTTCCAAAACTGTTTCTAAATAATCTCAAAATTATCTTAAAAAGAACTTAAAATGGTCTCAAAGTTGTCTTAAAATTCTCCTAAAATTAAAAAAAAATTCTTTAAAATATTCTCAAAATTGTCTAAAATTGTCTCAATATTTTTCGAAATAGTCTCACATATAACTCAAATCAAAATTTCCTTTAAAACTTCTCAAAATTGTCAAATAATAGACCTCAAACTGTCTCAAAATTGTTTTGAAATTCTCTCAAAAATTATTACAAAATTACCCAAAATTATCTCTAAATTGTCTAAAAATTGGCTCAAATTTGTCTCAGAACGGTCTCGAAATATTATCAATTCTCAAAATTGCTTCAAAGTCAACTCAAAGTTATCATTAAATTATATCATAGTTTTCTCAAAACTGTCTCAAAATTGGCTTAAAATTGTCTCAGATTTGTCTCGACATTGTTTCGAAAATGTCTCAAAATGGTCTTGAAAATGTCTCTAAATTTTTTGGAAATTGTCTCAAAATAATATCAAAATTGCCTCAGACTCATAAAAATCATCTCAAAAAATCTCAGAATTGTCTCGAAATTATTTGAAATTGTCTTAAAATTGTCTCACAAATGTCTTGAAATTGTCTCTATTTTTTTTTTTTGAAAAGTGTTTCAAAATAGTCTCAAATTGCATCAAAATTTTCACAGTATTTAACAAATCGTCTAAAAATTATATTAAAATTGTATTGAAATTGAATCAAGTATTTCGAAATACTAAATAATCGTCAAAACTTTCAAAACTGTTATATTTGTCGAAATTTTTAAAATTGCCAGAATTGTCAAAATCGTCAAAATTGTCAAAGCTGTTCAAATATCAAAAATGAAAAAAATGACAAAAATGACAAAAATGACAAAAATGACAAAAATGACAAAAATGACAAAAATGACAAAAATGACAAAAATGACAAAAATGACAAAAATGACAAAAATGACAAAAATGACAAAAATGACAAAAATGACAAAAATGACAAAAATGACAAAAATGACAAAAATGACAAAAATGACAAAAATGACAAAAATGACAAAAATGACAAAAATGACAAAAATGACAAAAATGACAAAAATGACAAAAATGACAAAAATGACAAAAATGACAAAAATGACAAAAATGACAAAAATGACAAAAATGACAAAAATGACAAAAATGACAAAAATGACAAAAATGACAAAAATGACAAAAATGACAAAAATGACAAAAATGACAAAAATGACAAAAATGACAAAAATGACAAAAATGACAAAAATGACAAAAATGACAAAAATGACAAAAATGACAAAAATGACAAAAATGACAAAAATGACAAAAATGACAAAAATGACAAAAATGACAAAAATGACAAAAATGGCAAAAATGACAAAAATGACAAAAATGACAAAAATGACAAAAATGACAAAAATGACAAAAATGACAAAAATGACAAAAATGACAAAAATGACAAAAATGACAAAAATGACAAAAATGACAAAAATGACAAAAATGACAAAAATGACAAAAATGACAAAAATGACAAAAATGACAAAAATGACAAAAATGACAAAAATGACAAAAATGACAAAAATGACAAAAATGACAAAAATGACAAAAATGACAAAAATGACAAAAATGACAAAAATGACAAAAATGACAAAAATGACAAAAATGACAAAAATGACAAAAATGACAAAAATGACAAAAATGACAAAAATGACAAAAATGACAAAAATGACAAAAATGACAAAAATGACAAAAATGACAAAAATGACAAAAATGACAAAAATGACAAAAATGACAAAAATGACAAAAATGACAAAAATGACAAAAATGACAAAAATGACAAAAATGACAAAAATGACAAAAATGACAAAAATGACAAAAATGACAAAAATGACAAAAATGACAAAAATGACAAAAATGACAAAAATGGCAAAAATGAATAAAAATGGCAAAAATGAATAAAAATGATAAGAATGACAAAAATGACAAAAATGACAAAAATGACAAAAATGACAAAAATGACAAAAATGACAAAAATGACAAAAATGACAAAAATGACAAAAATGACAAAAATGACAAAAATGACAAAAATGACAAAAATGACAAAAATGACAAAAATGACAAAAATGACAAAAATGACAAAAATGACAAAAATGACAAAAATGACAAAAATGACAAAAATGACAAAAATGACAAAAATGACAAAAATGACAAAAATGACAAAAATGACAAAAATGACAAAAATGACAAAAATGACAAAAATGACAAAAATGACAAAAATGACAAAAATGACAAAAATGACAAAAATGACAAAAATGACAAAAATGACAAAAATGACAAAAATGACAAAAATGACAAAAATGACAAAAATGACAAAAATGACAAAAATGACAAAAATGACAAAAATGACAAAAATGACAAAAATGACAAAAATGACAAAAATGACAAAAATGACAAAAATGACAAAAATGACAAAAATGACAAAAATGACAAAAATGACAAAAATGACAAAAATGACAAAAATGACAAAAATGACAAAAATGACAAAAATGACAAAAATGACAAAAATGACAAAAATGACAAAAATGACAAAAATGACAAAAATGACAAAAATAACAAAAAATGACAAAAAATGACAAAAATGACAAAAATGACAAAAATGACAAAAATGACAAAAACTACAAAAATGACAAAAAAATTAAAAAAAATGACAAAAAAATGACAAAAATGACAAAAATGACAAAAATGACAAAACTGACAAAAATGACAAAAATGACAAAAATGACAAAAATGACAAAAATGACAAAAATGACAAAAATGACAAAAATGACAAAAATGACAAAAATGACAAAAATGACAAAAATGACAAAAATGACAAAAATGACAAAAATGACAAAAATGACAAAAATGACAAAAATGACAAAAATGACAAAAATGACAAAAATGACAAAAATGACAAAAATGACAAAAATGACAAAAATGACAAAAATGACAAAAATGACAAAAATGACAAAAATGACAAAAATGACAAAAATGACAAAAATGACAAAAATGACAAAAATGACAAAAATGACAAAAATGACAAAAATGACAAAAATGACAAAAATGACAAAAATGACAAAAATGACAAAAATGACAAAAATGACAAAAATGACAAAAATGACAAAAATGACAAAAATGACAAAAATGACAAAAATGACAAAAATGACAAAAATGACAAAAATGACAAAAATGACAAAAATGACAAAAATGACAAAAATGACAAAAATGACAAAAATGACAAAAATGACAAAAATGACAAAAATGACAAAAATGACAAAAATGACAAAAATGACAAAAATGACAAAAATGACAAAAATGACAAAAATGACAAAAATGACAAAAATGACAAAAATGACAAAAATGACAAAAATGACAAAAATGACAAAAATGACAAAAATGACAAAAATGACAAAAATGACAAAAATGACAAAAATGACAAAAATGACAAAAATGACAAAAATGACAAAAATGACAAAAATAACAAAAAATGACAAAAAATGACAAAAATGACAAAAATGACAAAAATGACAAAAATGACAAAAACTACAAAAATGACAAAAAAATTAAAAAAAATGACAAAAAAATGACAAAAATGACAAAAATGACAAAACTGACAAAAATGACAAAAATGACAAAAATGACAAAAATGACAAAAATGACAAAAATGACAAAAATGACAAAAATGACAAAAATGACAAAAATGACAAAAATGACAAAAATGACAAAAATGACAAAAATGACAAAAATGACAAAAATGACAAAAATGACAAAAATGACAAAAATGACAAAAATGACAAAAATGACAAAAATGACAAAAATGACAAAAATGACAAAAATGACAAAAATGACAAAAATGACAAAAATGACAAAAATGACAAAAATGACAAAAATGACAAAAATGACAAAAATGACAAAAATGACAAAAATGACAAAAATGACAAAAATGACAAAAATGACAAAAATGACAAAAATGACAAAAATGACAAAAATGACAAAAATGACAAAAATGACAAAAATGACAAAAATGACAAAAATGACAAAAATGACAAAAATGACAAAAATGACAAAAATGACAAAAATGACAAAAATGACAAAAATTACAAAAATGACAAAAATGACAAAAATGACAAAAATGACAAAAATGACAAAAATGACAAAAATGACAAAAATGACAAAAATGACAAAAATGACAAAAATGACAAAAATGACAAAAATGACAAAAATGACAAAAATGACAAAAAAGACAAAAATGACGAAATTGACGAAAATAACGAAAATGACGAAAATAACGAAAATGACGAAAATGACAAAAATGACAAAAATGACAAAAACGATAGAAATTGAAGAAAATTAAGAATTGACAAGAACGACAAAAATATCTTTATTTCATGAGGTTTTTCATATATAGCTTCGATATATTACATATATTGAATTGATGTTATTTTTTAAATTCTCTTAATTTTCTCAATATTTCTAAATAATTTTAATTTTCTAAAGTCTCTCAATTTTCGTAATAATCTTTTTTTTAGGATTTTCTATCACATTTCTTCTATTATTTTCTATTTTCTATATTTTTTCAATTTTTTTTTTTGAATTTGCAGAATTTAATTATTTATATTCTTAAGTTTAAAATTTGTTTCTCTTTATTGTCTATTTTTGATATTTTTTAATTTTTGAAATGAAAAAAAAAATTAAACTTGTTAAACCTATTAATTTTCTAAATTTGCTTTATTTTCATTTTTTGCGGATTTCATGACATGATTGGCCTGGCTGTAGTTGTATCTGCAATGCATTCAATATGTAACAGATACAACGTTGAAAAGAAAAATGAAAGACGCAAGTTTTTTTTTTCATTTTCCAAGATGCTTTCAAATTTGGCCATGTTGATGTAAAGAGAAGAAGAAACATTTAAGTAATTTCTCATTTTATCAAAGCTTTTACGTTGTCTTAGTTAAGACATTCTATTTCTATCATCAATTTAAATTTTAATAATCTTTTTTAACGTTTCGTTTTTAAATAGAAAAGTATGACTTTTGACTTGAGCTAAGAAAGTTTTTATTGCAGTTTTCAAAGTTGGTTTCCCATTGAAGGGTTGGTAATTCTTGCATTTAAATTTCGATATTTAACCGACTTGTTAAAAATTCAAAAATAAGTTTACTAGTATTGACATTGATCGTAGTTTTAATTTATTTGCCAACGTAAGCAATTCCAGTATATTTGAAGTCAGATAATTTTTGATAAGTTTCTTCATAATGAATTCATTTGGTCCATTGGGTGAGAATTTATGAAACACGATGCCCCTGAAATCGAAAAAGAATTTTAAATAAAAATTTTGGTCCTAGGAATAGTTTTAAAAACATCATTTTTTTTATTGCACACCTATGGTTGTGCCTCACTCTTCAAGCGATCGGGCCCTTTTCCGGGAGCTTTGCTTCTGCTTATAAATTCTCGACAAACGAAACTTGACAATAGTGCTACGGGCCCCATCAACAATTTTGCCATCAGACATCCAGGCTGCAATTCCTGCACTTCTGGTTCCTGGTCTGGGAGAAGCAGAAGCAGAAGCCAAAGCATAAGAAGCAGCAGCAGTCGAAGGCAAACTTTAAATTGAGATTGATCTGTTTTGTTACCGCAAATTCCCATTTGAATTCAATTTCGAGAGCCCTCCTGACTTCGACTCCCTTCCTTTTTGGTTTTCCTTTATTTCGGTATTTTAACTGTAGGTTCTCGAGAATCGGGAAGCTGAATCAGTTGCAATTTTACCATTTCACTCTGGAATCTTTCGGTTTGGAGGAGTGTTTCCGTTATTCTGGCTTCTTCTTCGGTAGGAAATCTTTCCTTGGATTGCCGCAGTAGTTCTGATGGGAGGCTGTTGCATTTCGCCCAGTGGTTTCATCCTGGGAAAATGATGGTTTTGTTGTGTCCTACAATTTATCGAATGCCACCAACATCAGCACCAACTCGATGGAATCGATAAGTCCCAGAGGAACCAACTTCAATTATCTCCAGTTGCGACTGATGGTGGTGAAAAGTTTTATCGGATATCGGTTGTGTCACTTGGAGGTTTTCGAATTACGCTTGATTAGTTCCGTTTCTGAGGAGCTTTTTTGAACAGATTATTCTGAAAGTTTATGAATCAATACTTCCGATTTCGAAACATTCCATTGTCTATCATATTTATGTTAAAGCATGAGAAACGTAATAAAAGATCCTCACCGTTGATTATTCTGACTCAAATTTAGTGCTTTCCTGAAATTAATCGGTACCTACTTAAAGATAATTTATTATTAAAATTTGATGTTAAATTTACGCACCTAACTTTGAAATTCTAATCCATCACTCACAAGTTAACCATAACCGGCCACCTTCTTCAATTTTCCCTAACCTCAACACTCACGAAAGGTGTCAAATCTATTAGCAAAGTAAACAAATCATTTCCGCCCCCGTCAACTTGGCAATCATCATTGTGTTGTTGTTGTTCACCTGCCGGAATATTAAAATCCTAACATGGTAAAAAACAAGCCCAAAAAGCAGTGAACAAACCAACAAAATAAAAACAAATCCACCATCGCCTCGGCTCCGTTCTGATTGCGTGCAAAGTTTGTTAATGCAAATTGCGTGTTTATTTACCTTTTGGGCTTCGTGCTGCTGTTGGTGTTGTTGTTATTCACCTTCTTCTGGGCAGAGAAGTACTTTTATTGGTGGCAAAAAACTCAGCAAGCGTGTGGAAAAACGACCGGAGTACAACTTCATTCCAACTGAAGATGAAGGAAAAAAGAACTTCTCTGCCTTCTTGGATTTACCTGAGCGAAATAATGATGGAAAACAACAAAGAGAGAGAGAGAGACGAGGAAAAAAGTACATTCAAGAAGCTAATCAGATGCTCCCACAAACAGAAATTAAAGAATACCAATAAAAGTGGGAACTTTTCCCTGGGATGGAGATTTTTCTTTTCGCAACTGGGTCCGATCCATGGTTGGTAGGTACGATGTTGATGGTGGAAAAAGTTTTATTTTCCTATCCCCTTCTCTTTTTTCATTAAGCTGGCAAAATCCACCGGTAAACGAATGTAGACGTATGAATGCTGCTCTCTCATGAAGGCGAATCATCAACCGGAATTCCGAAACGATGGCACCTCATCAAACAACTCATTAAAAGCAGACCCCTGGTCCCCGCCCACAAACATTCCGAGACACCCTTCGCAGGAGGAAACTTATATGAAAAAGATCGAGAGCCGTAAGAGGATGAGAATTCATAAAACAGCTTCGTGGTGCATGCTCACGTAATGGGTGGGCCATACGGTGAAAACGAAACGAAATTATGAAAGCAGTTTCTCTAATAATTCTTTTCTAACCTGTATGCCAACATTCCTCTATACTGGAATATTAATCTTAGAGCTTCAAAAATTTAAAACCCTATTGTGCAGGTGAGAACTATCAAAAAAAGGCTCTTCGATGCATTATCAAAGTAGTAAAAAAAAACTTTCAGTTGTCTCCACAAAGCCGCAGCCGGTGGCGTAGAGGACAGCCTTCAAGTCTTCTAAGCCAGCGGGCATGGGATCGAATTCCGGCCACGGCATACATAGTACACTCTCTGTGGGTTGGTGGTTTTAGCATTTGTAAGATCATATCTTCGAAAGATGTACGCTTAGGGTTAAGAAAAAAGGAAACTCTTCGAGGAAACATCAAGTTTCATTGGATCCTGTATGTGTTTGTGTTCGTTAAAAAAAAATGGGATAAATACGCTATCCCGCATATATTATCAAATTAGATTATTTCTTTTCTATGCAGGTATCGTTTCTTACCAATTAGACCTTGAGCAGGTACTATTTCTACAACTCAATAACACAAGGATCGATAGGGACTAAATCTGTATCCAACCGTCAGACAGTTCAGATCGTGATATTCTAATCGTTAAGTTTTAAAAAGAAGTGTGACTTTTTCTCGCGATTGCGTATCCATCTCGTGCGCTATCTCCGGCGCTTGGTCACCTGCTTGAGGTGGCACAGCACTGGCATAAAGAGGATTGCTGCTAACACACCGTTACCAAGTGCTGTTGCTATGACGCGCAACAAAAAAGCGGAACCATCTGCCACTAATCAACAAGCCAGTTGTTCCAAGCGACCAAGGTGTGAAGAAGGTGCACCGTCGGATCATCATGCCAGGTTACTGGCAAACAACAGTTTTGCTGCGCTTCCAGTTCAAGATGTGCAAAAGAAATTGAAAGTGCCCCCATTATTTTCGACTTCCAAGGAAAAAAGTGCCCTCAGGAACGAGCTCACGTCGAAGCAAATTTTCCATCTTTTTAAGCTCTGCGGTAAAGGGTGATACGGTCAAAATTTGGTCAATATCAACATGACGTATTACCTTCAATTTTGCATTTGAAAAACCTGAACAACCCTCATTTTGAAGGTGTGTGTGGGTGTAGAATGTTGCTCCTGTTTTGAATTTGGAATTCACTCTTCAGTTGTCGAAATGCCATCCAAGGAAGAAGAGCAGCGTATCAAAATTTTGCTCGCGCATCGCGAAAATCCGAGCTGCTCGCACGCAAAGCTGGCAAAATCGCTAAAAGTTGCCAAAACCCGTTACAAATGTAATTAAAGTGTTTGGGGAACGTTTGTCGACAGCCAGGAAGTCTTGATCGGGGGGAAATCGTAAACCGGAAGCCGCTGAGACGACAAAGAGAGTTGCCGGTAGTTTCAAGCGAAGCCCTAACCTCTCTCTCCGAGATGCCGCAAATAAGCTGGGTGTATCGTCTACAACCGTGCATCGAGCCAAAAAACAAGCCGGACTATCGACTTACAAGAAGGTAGCGACTCCAAATCGCGATGATAAACAAAATACGACGGCCAAAGCGCGATCTCGGAGGCTGTACACGACGATGCTAACGAAGTTTGACTGCGTGGTAATGGACGACGAAACCTACGTCAAAGCCGACTACAAGCAGCTTCCGGGACAGTAGTTTTATACGGCAAAAGGAAGGGGAAAGGTAGCAGATATTTTCAAGCACATGAAACTGTCAAAGTTCGCGAAGAAATATGTGGTTTGGCAAGCCATCTGTACCTGTAGCTTGAAAAGCAGCATTTTCATAGCTTCCGGGACTGTCAACCAAGAATTATACGTGAAAGAGTGTTTGAAAAAACGACTGCTGCCTTTCCTGAAGAAACACGGTTGTTCCGTACTGTTTTGGCCGGATTTGGCATCTTGCCATTACGGTAAAAAGGCCATGGAGTGGTACGCCGCCAAAAACGTGCAGGTGGTTCCCAAGGACAAGAACCCTCTCAACACGCCAGAGCTCCGCCCCATTGAGAAATACTGGGCTATTGTCAAGCGGAACCTAAAGAAGACCAAAAAAACTGCTAAGGACGAGCAGCAGTTCAAGGCAAACTGACTTTCTGCGGCGAAGAAGGTGGACAAGGTGGCTGTACAAAATCTGATGGAAGGGGTTAAGCGTAAGGCCCGGCAATTCGGATTTGGAAAAGCAGAAGCCTAACTGAATATTTTTCCTGAATTTTATACTAATTAAACTTGAAAAAGAAATTTAATTTGATTTTTTAAATAAACGATTTCACCGATTTACACGAGCTTTCCCTTGACCAAATTTTGACCATATCACCTTTTACCACGTCTTTTTGCATCGTAAATATCTCAAACGCACGTTAACTTAAAAATCTATCAAAAATAGGCAACGTAGTCCTTTTCATAACCAACACAACGCTACTAAAGTTTTGCATATCCGATTTCTAGTAACGCTTTCACGGAAATAAAGTGCCCGGATACTAAATGATCATAGCCTTATACGTGATAGGCCACTTGTTTTTGCGACTGATTCGAGAAGCCCACTACAGCTTCCTTCAGCAGCCGTTACATCGACCATTGGTCCAAAAATGACGATCCAGAACCCGCCAAGGCTACCCGAAAACCCACAAAGGCCATCAAGAAACCGCCGGGAAGAAACGTTAGTCCTGGAGAGTGCACACAGAAGTTCCAAAGGTATTAAGTCAGCGGGATTTTCCTTTTTTTGAAAACGAATATTCCTAACAGAAATTCGTTCAATAGCAATCGCACCGCCCCGCAAAAATTTCCGAATCGACGAAATCTTTGACCAGCTGTGGCAGCAGGGATTTGCTGAACGCATGGGATCACACTAGATCCAACCACTCCATCAGTCATAGCTACCGGCTAGAGCATTCATCATCCGTTAGCCCTGCACCAGCACCTTAGTATAAGCAGAAAACGTGAGTACTCATATATGGCCAACTTTTTATTGTAGTGATTGCTGGCCAAAAGTTTGAGGTCACCCCCTTAAAAACATGAAAATTTTGATCAGCCATATCTCAGCCATTTATACGACATTTTGGAATTCTTTTGATTTCATTCAAGAGGTCGTGAGCAAAACCTTATTTGTATGTTTTTGACAAAATGTTAATATCTAGTTTATATGACTTAAATTTAGCTTAAAGTTGGAACATTTTCCAAAAACTGAACTTGAAATTTCAACTCGATCATCTCAGGGTGGGGTGGACTAAAATTCAAAATTCGAGTTGCATTCGAATCTTTTTTTCATACTTACCAAAACACATTTGTTTTATTTTGTGCAAAAAATTTGCAATGTACTTAAAATATATGGAACAGCTACTCAAGGTATCGTCCAAAAGTTTTAGATAATCTCGTAGTATGGTGTAACGGTCAAAAGTTTGAGATCAGTCTTCTAAAACATGCACTTTTATTTCACTCGTATCTCTGTTATCAAACAACGATTTTGTTTGCTTAGCTAATGAGTTGAACTTGCTTTATGGATCTTTAGTTGAAATATTATTGATGGTTAATATCATTAAACCTTTAGCTAAAGATTGATCATTTTCTGATGATTTAGACCTAATAGGACGACCGTTAAAAAAAACATGCAAATTTGATTTAACAGAACTTCGTTGTCATACAAGTCTTTTGAGCGGCATGCAACTTAAGTCGCTTACGTTGCAATTTGCAAATTTCACTTGTGGGGGTCTCTTGTTATTTGTTGTTGCATTTGCTTCGTTTACTGCGGTGATTGGCTGCGAATCCAATCAGGTCTTTTCCCATTCCTGAGCAAGTTAAGAGGGTGGGAATTCGTTCGTTAGTTTTCAGACTTCGCTGATTTAAACTTTTTAGCGAACAACGAATAACTCCCCTTTCCGCGATTTCGCAGGCTGTTTTCGTCTTCGGTACGTATTCGAATTCGAAGCCGAAGTACTGATCCCTTTTCATTCCTTTTCGGGGCTCTCGTTTGTCATTTTTGTCATTTTTTTCATTTTTTTGTCATTTTTTTGTTAATTTTTGTCAGTTTTTTTGCCATTTGTTTGTCATTTGTTTGTCATTTTTGTCAATTTTTTGCCATTTTTTGTCATTTCTTTTCATTTGTTTGTCATTTGTTTGTCTTTTTTTGACATTTTTTGTCATTTTTTTGTCATTTTTTTTTGTCTTTTTTTGTCATTTTTTGTCATTTTTTTGTCATTTTTTTTTTGTCATTTTGTCATTTTTTGTCATTTTTTTGTCATTTTTTGTCATTTTTTGTAATTTTTTTGTTTTTTTTTTGTAACTTTTTGGTAATTTTTTTGTAATTTTTTTGTTATATTTGTAATTTTTTTGTAATTTTTTTGGCATTTTTTTGGCATTTTTTTGTCATTCTTGTCATTCTTGTCATTCTTGTCATTCTTGTCATTCTTGTCATTTTTGTCATTTTTGTCATTTTTGTCATTTTTGTCATTTTTGTCATTTTTATCATTTTTGTCATTTTTGTCATTTTTGTCATTTTTGTCATTTTTGTCATTTTTGTCATTTTTGTCATTTTTGTCAGTTTTGTCATTTTTGTCATTTTTGTCATTTTTGTCATTTTTGTCATTTTTGTCATTTTTGTCATTTTTGTCATTTTTGTCATTTTGGTCTTTTTTGTCTTTTTGGTCATTTTTGTCATTTTTGTCATTTTTGTCATTTTTGTCATTTTTGTCATTTTTGTCATTTTTGTCATTTTTGTCATTTTTGTCATTTTTGTCATTTTTGTCATTTTTGTCATTTTTGTCATTTTTGTCATTTTTGTCATTTTTGTCATTTTTGTCATTTTTGTCATTTTTGGTCATTTTTGTCATTTTTGTCATTGTTTTTAAATCAGGAATTTTAAGTCAATGTTTCACCTTTTAAGGACGATCCTCGTTCTCCAATGAAGAAAGCACGAATCAGAAAGCAATTCAACTCCGGAGCTCGATATAAAGTACGAGGTAGAAACGACTGAAGACGGATTTCGAAGAACGGGGCGGGAGACGTTATTTTGCAGGACAAACTTTTTCGATCAACTTTCCGGTTCTTTTATGATGATATTTCTTTGCTGGGCTAATTTTTGTCTTCTTCTCTTCATGGGTTTTGTTTTAAGCTTGTTGCTGGTGTTATGATCGATACACGGAAGATTATTATGAACGAGGGATTACGTTTAGTTACGTTATCATCTCCCCTCGACGGCTGAGAAAGATATGGTTTGGAATGATGACTCAACTTACTAATTCCAGTTGTGTGCACGGTTCTTTAATTAAGCTTTCTCCAGAATTTATTTCATTTTTGTCCAGGCACTTTGAAGAAACGAAATTTATAAATCCAGAATTAATTATCCGTCAACTTATTATGCCGAACCTAAAATTACTTCAACGATTCTCAAAAAAAAAAAAACTAGAATACCATTGGCTATTTCAAGACAAAGTGTCTACACTCAAGCCACAAATCTCTCCTAAAATAGACTGGATTTCTGTGTTCTTCTCCCTCCAAGCGCGATAACATCGGTGCTTCTAAACTGCTAAAGTACTACTTGAAAACAAATTAATTCCCTTTTTCACCGGTCCAACACCTTCCAACAAACTTTGAAACTGAGAAATATGGAAGCAGACAAAAAAAAACAAACTTCAACCAACAGACTTTACCAAAAGGACTAACCTTAACCAAAATCCAGCTTCAGAGTCGGAGAACAGAAGAGGGAAAAAACTAACACTCCAACTATCTCTTCAGCACATTTCCCAATCTCTTTGACCGGAAAACACCAACAACAAGCAGCAAAACCCCGTCCGGCGAGTCAAAACAGCAAGAAACAAAAGCAAAGCTTAACTTAATCACCAACTTTTTCTTGCATTTCTACTTCTCCCACGTCCTCCCGATTTGCTTAAGAGAGTTTTTGGGAAAAAAGAACCTGTGTAGTGAAACTTAACTTGACCTTCCCCAATGCATGGAAATCCTTTTTGCCGCCATACTTACTTCAGAGAAGAGAAAAGCGCCCTGGTGAATAGAGAAGGTAAAAACAAAACCCGCCTTTCTGTTTGGGGGGCTTAGAATGTTTAGGACCAACCCCGAAAGCGCCGGGGAACTTAACTTTAAAAAAAAGCATCACATACCGGTGAGTAAACTTCAGCCATCGGGGCGGGGAGTTGTAGTCTGGGTCTGTCTGGGGACTTTAGCTCGGCACTTGGGCACCCGGATAGCAACTTTTTGTGGTTTCGGACTGCTACTGTCCAATACGTTGGGGAAAGAGGGGGAATGTGAAGAAACCTCATTTGGTGATTGCAAAAAGCAATTGAAACTCGAGGAAAATACTTTTACATTTCCGGTTTCCGGGTTTTCTTTCGAGTTCGTAGTGTGGTGGAAGTCGCCTGCCTTGAAGTCGTCTTAGTAGGCTCATTGAACAAATCATAGAAGCAGGCTTTGAGACTCGGTGCTGTCAATTGGACTGGAAAGAATATTTTTTGATTATATTTATAGAGTGAGAGCTGAATTTATAACCTTGAAAAAGAATTTTATTGATTGATACAAAGGTGAGTAGAAGCTTCAAGTTTATTGAAGAAGATTTAAGGATTTTTTTTAATCTTTTTTAAAACAAAAAAGTCTCCAAGCGAGTCGCAAGATGCTTAAATATTCCGATAATCTAGCTCCTTGCGATTGAGTTGTACTGAATCTTCTACCGGTCTTTGACCAAAAACCCGTGAATAAACAGACCAAGAAAAAAAGTCACATGAAATGAAGCGTGCAAGTGTTTACACTTGGATTTCGTTTGGGATATCGTCGGTTTTCATATTTTTTTTTTCGGGAGAACGACCACGACCAGGGGTTAAAGAATACCAATCGAAGTCAAATAAAATGAGAACATTTTCAAAGATCAGGAGGTTAAAGAAATAGTAGGTGCTCAAGAAAAAGGGAAGTCATAAAAAACCACCGCGTTTTCGTTCGTCGGTCATTCTTGAAAAGGATCTTTTCTTTGAACACTTTTCCATAAAAGAGCTCGAGGTGTGGGTGGAGAGTTGAATGAGAAAAAAACCAACGAAGAAAAGACGTCGGTGATGCTGCAAAAGAGCTCCCACGGTTGGTGTAGTTTGAAAGGAGCACCGGTTTAGGTTCAATGAAGTCCACATGTAAGGTGGCGGTTAGGTAGCTCTACTCTTCAGAGGGAATCCGGCAAAAAAGGGAGACCCCGCCGAATCGCAATTCAATCGGAAAATCACCGTTCCGGGTATATCAATATCGTATTCGTTTCCCTTCTTCTTTTTCTGGTTTGATTCGATTGGTTGCTTCCGATTGCTTGCACAAAGTTACCGTCATTCGAAGTAATCTAATAATTTAAAAATAAATGAACATGTAATATGTGGGTATGATTTATCAATTTAAAAAAAATCTCAACTCTGAATTTGATCTCAACTTTGGTTTCCAAATAAAATATAATATCTGTAACCTTATCATTTTCCTTGAAGAAGTGTGTGTGTCTCTCATAGTCAGTACAAAAGAGAAAAAAAATTCTAGATTTCTTCTCGTTTTCAAAAACGAGAAATTTGAAAGTTAACAAAAATGACAAAAATGACAAAAATGACAAAAATGACAAAAACGACACAAATGACAAAAATGACAAAAATGACAAAAATTACAAAAATGACAAAAATGGCAAAATGACAAAAATGAGGAAAATGCCAAAAATGACAAAAATGACGAAAATGACAAAAATGACAAAAATGACAAAAATGACAAAAATGACAAAAATTACTAAAATTACAAAAACGACAAAAATGACAAAAATGACAAAATTGACAAAAATGACAAAATATCACTGAAACAAAACATTAATCATCATAAAATAACTGAAAATGTTAAAATTTCAAGTGATTGAAGACTTTTCCATCTTTGGATGTAAAAATTCATAGCAGTGTCGTGGGTTGTTATCAAGAGGAAAATGGTTTAAAATTTTTACATTATTTTCATCGACTACATCGACTAAATCGGCAAACATACTAAATTTCATCAACCTTTTTTCCTATATTTCGAAACATTTCAAGACTGACTCAAAGCTATATTCTTTTCGATTACTTTTCAAGTTGTTCCACAACAACTGTGATATTTCAATTCTTACAAAAAGTGAATATGGTACATATTTTTCGATTTGTAGTCGTTTTTTTTTATGTTTCATCTCTAACTTGAGTTGTTTTTTTTTTTTAAATCGATCTAGAGACTGGTTGTAATTCTAAGATTAGGTTGCCAGAATTTTTCTAGCACGTACTAGGGCCGGACAATTCCGGGCTATTAACTCTAAAAATCTGGCAAAATCCATCCATTTGACTCGAAAATTGTCGATCCAAAATCCGAGCAATATCTAGGCTAATTTGGTCAAAACCCAGGAGCTGTTCAACACAAATTAAAAAAAAAAAACTTTAACAAATTGGTTTTCATAACTCTTCAGCAGCTTTCAGATATGTACAACTCAATTTTCCCCGGAACGGATATTTTGCGAACGGCTTTGGAACGTTAAAAATGCTTGAGAGAAAATTTAATACAATTTTTCTTATGCAAAGTAGACTATACCAGCTGGAATTTCTAAAGTATATCACAAAATCTTAGTTAGATTTTATGGAAATACTAACAGACCCGGTAAACTTCGTCTTACCATGTTAAACTTGGTGTCCATTTTCAATTTTTCCTAGTTTTTATACATTTCCCTTCTTTCCCTTTACTCGAATCGTCCCGCTTAATTCTCTCAAAATTAAACCATAGAATTTTAACTCAACGGGTCTTTTAAAATCCAATTTTTGTTACTTGTTCCATAAATAACTGTATGTTGATAATATGTATGTTCCATTTGCTGTATTCCATTTAGTGATTTATTCCGTTTTGTTCGAGTTCACAATAAGGTTTAAACCGAAATAAAAAGTATCTCATTTATTGGAATATATTGCTTATGAATCTTTGGAAAATTTTTGAAGTGTTTTCCGAATATTTTGCATAACGCAGCGCTTCCAGCTCCCAATTAGCTTTGGATGGTGTATTTTTAAGAGCTGAATAATTGAAACACATAAGAAAAGATTTTTTACTAACCATTTTCAAACAGCTTTTTATTCATCATCCTCATTCTTCAAAGCAGTTTGAATTAAAATCCATATTTTCACCAAAATCATTTCCTAAAAGTTCCGCCTGATACTTAAGTTATAGACTTTACACATTTCAACTTAAAATGTTCCCAAACAGCATTTGTCATGGCATTAAATCTGACGATTTTGTATACTGCAAATTCCTTTTTTTTTATTCAAGCAAAAAATGCAAATTAGTTTATTTGATTTCATTAAGGATTATGTAATATTTTTAAGATTAATAACATTTAATTGAAAAGCAGATTTTTTTAAATTTAATAGATCGAAATGAAATAATCTGTTCAGGCTTTGATGGTTTCGTGAGTTCATTTCCAAAATGAAACATAGGGGCAAATGCAAACGAATATCACCACAGTTCAACTTTCATATTTTCTGAAAAAAATAATATTTTCAAAAAAAATATTAGTTATGTTGACAAAAAGAAATATCGAAGCAGGGCCGTAGGAAGAACCGACTCATGGGGGGGGTTTTGGTTACGGATTTTTACCTGATTTTTGCCCAACTATGCACGATTAAAAAAAATTAAAATAAACTATGTTTGTAACTAGGTGAATATTCATTTTAAGTACTCATTAATATTTTTCGTAATAAAGTAGTCCTAAACCTGTTCCTTATTCTGGTCCTTAACCTAAAGGATAGACTAAATTTTTATAATCAAAATTCTACAAACAAATTATGGAATTTGCTTTCATCGATGGTAAAAATCTTTGAATATGTTCAAGAGTCTGGTAGGTCAAACTTAATTGGTTTGAGCAAAAAATAAGTTCTATTTAGGGTGGAAGGAAATGGAAGGCTTTCTTAAAAAAAATTCTATACTTTAATCAAACTAGCCCAATCTTTCCAATTTTTTTTGCAATTTCCAAGATTCTAACCTTGAATAAAAATGAATAAAAAAATTGTTTAAAAAAAAGTAAGCGATCAAATTTTTTGGATCAAATTTGTTTGATGCAAACTTGAACTAAATTTATGATTTTAGCTTGAAATTTGACTTTAAAAAAACTGCAATATTAATTATGTTAAACAATACACCGAGAAGAATTATGTGCAGATTTTTCAGGTGAAGATCAGGTACATGTTTCTTCAAATATTTTGAAGATAAAGAATTAATTCTATAATAAAACTTCTGTGGATGATTTTTTTAAATAAAATTTGAGATTTTTTGCATAAAACAAATTCTACTTTATATTTGTGATTTGCAAGCTCAATCAAATCTTTTTCTGAATTTTGAATCTACATTTTGAATCTGAATTCTAAACTTGAATTCTAAAATTGAACTTTCAATCTGTTTCCGAATTCTATGTACAAGAATTACAATTTCCGAATTCTAATTCCAGATAAGATTTCTAGAGTTCTAGAGCTGTCATTCATGAATGTATTATTTATATTCTGTAGTGCTGGTTTAATCTTAATTCGTTATTTTAATTATTTATTTTTTTATCTTTATCGTGAATCTGAATTGAAATGAAAAAAAAATCAAATTATGAATCTGAATTTGAGTTTTCAATTGTGGATCGCCATTTAGAAGCTTTAAATGTATTAATTTTGTGTAGTTTGAGAAATTCGTATTTCAATTTAAAACATAATTCTTATTTTTTTCATTTTCGGAAAACTACTATCAAAATATTGCAAATGCATATGATTTCTGAAAAACACGATTCAAATTTTATGTGAAACGCAAAACCAAGTTTGAACCAGGATTTCAAATCAGCTTTTCATTTTTTATTTCTTATGATTATTCGAACTGAAAATTAAGAATCCTTAACTGGATACAAAATCAAAAAAACAAAATTATAAATACAATTTTGGTTAAGAAAAAATGAAACCAGAACCTCCGAAAGGGGTCAACCCGCTCGAGATCGATTGCACGCCGTGTGTGCAATGGAATTTTTGTGCCTTTGTTAGAACAATCATTTATTATGAGTTTACTATTTCTCAGTAAAATATTATCTTTATACCAACGGAATCCACAAAGTTTAGGAAAAACGTATTGATTTTGCTGAAAATCAATCATCATAAAAGTTATCTAAGAGTAAAGTACAATGAGTTTCAATGTCGCATAAAGGCCTCCGTCTCGAATGGGTTAGTTTAAAATATAATATTCAGACCTGAATTTCTATGAACAAGTGAGAAAATTTTGCAAAACTGTAGCAGATTTTTGAACTTGGAATGGGTTATTGAGGTTTTGGCATTAGTTTTTAGTCTAGATTGTTACTCTTGAATAACATTGCTATATTATCATAATTTCATTATGAATTTAAAATTTTGAGTGGAGAGTAGAATACCTCGTTTGCTTTTTTGGACCCTCATGGGGGGGGTTTAACCCCCAAAACCCCCCCCGTTCCTACGGCCATGTATCGAAGTATACATTTGACCAATTTATTGGGGCAAGTGATAACACATAGGTCTTTTTCAGATGCGTCAGTGAAAAGACTTTAAAATGAATTTAATACTTGTTCTTGTTTGTCTGTTTTATCAACTTTCATTGATATATACTAAGTTTTCTCCGGAATAAATTAATGCTTGGTACTTCAATTTCACTGAATGCTGTTCAACCAAAAGACATTGATTTATAAAGACCTTTATAATAATTTTGAGTATCCGCTTCAGACTCAACACTCGGGATATCCTTTCTGGCCATTTTGGAGATAAAATTCTTGAATTGTAGATGTTTCATTGCTAAATGGCGCGTTTTCACTTATTCCACCAAAGAAATTACATGAATTTATATTACTTTTAACACTTTCAGGTCATATTTAAAGTTCATCATAAAAATCTGCTGCCCCTGGAATATCAATCACAAAAAAACTTTTCAACAAAAAAATGAATCAAAAGTCTCTTCTATGTAGCCAAAATATGTTAAATAAAAACATACTTTTCATGTTAAGTTCGTACTTGAATTGTGTGGAAACAAACAGTTAACGTGTAAACAGTTTTTTGATGAATGATTTAAAAAAAGAGTTGAGTTTATTTAATCAGATAGTTTTTTTTGGGCCCAACAATTTTTAGATGAAGAATTAATGTATACACTTTTCGTTAAAGTTGAAAGTTGGCACTTGCTCTAGTTTACTTTTTTAATTGAAAATTCTTCCGGAAAATTCATATCCTCACTTTTTGTTATAGAAAAGTTGATTATTTTGTTGATAACTTCAACTTACGTTTGCAAAAAATAAAAAAGTTCATTCGGCCTTTAAAAATTTCAATCCTATCTAATCTATTTCAAAGAACAGACTCTCGTTCAGTTAATGTGTCCAGCGTTCTAGGCGTATCGGATTATACGAAATTGAATGTAAAACTTCCCAATTTCTTATTTTCAAACGTCCAAATAGTGTCATTATTTAATATTTATCATTACCAAATTCATATCTTTTGGACAACAATTTACTACTTAAATTAACACGAATTAAGAATTGTTTTAATATTTGAAATCGTTTATATGGTTTTGATTCGATCGATAAAATATCAATCCGTATCACATCTAGGCGTCATTTATTACCATGTGCTGTGTACAAATAAGTGAGAAAAAAACACATCTAGGTTGCATATCGCCCCAACGTGCATAAGAAATATAGGTTCTTGGTTGAGAAATAGGCGCCTAGTTTTTTAATTTTTCCAGCGATCAATGAACAGTATGCTTTGGTTACTATTATCTTGCAACGACGTTTGCTAGCGACCGCGACGCCTCGCCCATGGAGACGAAAAACAAACCCCTCGAAGAAAAGAAAATTTCTAAAAATGGATGCCTGACTTTTCAATTTCATATTTTAGCAAAACAAATATTATATGTTTTATTCGATCAGCAAAATGTCAACCTGAGTCACATCTAGGCGTCATTCATAACCATGTGGAGCTAGGAATCAAGTAGAAAAAAAATCACATCAAGGCATGATATCGCCACCACTTTCATTGAAAATATGCTTGGTTGAAAAATACGCGCCAAAATATTCTCACTGATCAGTATGCTATGCCATGGTTAATATCCTCTCGCGACGTTTGCTCGCGACGCCTCGACCTTGGAAACGAAAAACAAACCGCCCAAAGGAAAAAAAATCTCGAGAAAATGGATGTCATGACTTTAATTTGTTTCGAAAAACTACAAATTTAATAATTACGGACAATTGATGCGACTTTGTGTTGTTTTTATTCGATATAAACCGATTCGCATGGCTACAGAATATTCTAAAAATAATTTCATTCGAATCGTTTGGGTCATTTCGGAGGAGTAGTACTACAAACACCGTTACAAGAGAATTTTATATAATAGATTTTAATTGATTTTTACTTTTTTGCAACATTTTCGATGCTAATATTAAATCTTAACAATGTAGGTACTAATTTTGAGCACGTCTGGTAGTGTAATATCACAACCTGCTATGCATTATTACACCAAAGTAGCCACGGTTGTTTCTGCTGTCATTTATTATTTTTCACGACTCGAAATATTATGGAAGGTTTTCAAAGCTCAGAGATTTTTTTTTTTTAAATTTGTAAGTACTATCAATATTCATCAAAACAGTTAGCAAATCAATCAATATGTAACTTATTTAGTTTTTGTTTTTACGGTTACGCTTAGATTGATCAGGATGATCAGGACAATGTTGACCTTTACCTCAACATATTGGGCAACCTGAATGTCTCTTCCAATAATATTGGATGAATTAGAACCGGATAGCTAAAAATGGTTAAGAAGTGGTTTAAAGCAGTTGAAAAAAAACTATGAGGAATTGCAAATTATTCATCTGGTGCTAATCGGATGTGGATTGCATCGCCTTCCAGATCTTAACTAAAAAGCTTAATGACCAAAGAGGAAGTTGCTAGTAATGTGTGGCCGATAGTTTTGATGGTTCGCTAATGTAATCAATTAATTGGATCGATGTAGAACATGTGTATACCAATAAAAAACCGGTATTCTCATTTTTTTCATTTTATAGAAAGTTGACTAATACGAAGAGTCTCGAAATCAAACTTCTATGATTTCATTCCCAAATCAAACTCCTTTCTTATTTTGTGTGCGTAGTGTTTAAAAGATATTCAACAAACAAAGTGTCCAACCAGTCATTTTGACTGGTGCGGTCTTTCTAGTGTTAACTAAAATTTATTTTTCTTTTTTCAGAAGATCGAACAATCCTAATATGTCCATAATTATGAACACACTAGCTGACCCTGTAAACTTCGTTTTACCTTCTAAAGTATAAATCGTAATAAATGTTTAATTTCATCTACACGTTCTTAACTGCATTGTGCTCGCCAATAGATTCTTATGGAAATCGTAACAAATAAAGTTTAATTTGTATTGGGACCCCCTATCATCAAAAGTGAGATTCTTGAAAGTATTATACAAACCATCTCTGACCCAAAAAACCCTCGGATACCAAATTTCACTTCATTCCGACCGACCATTCATACGTGATGTTATCACAAAGAAAACGCCTCCATTTTTATATATAAGATGTGAAGAGATAATTTTGTATGGGGACCCCCCTTTCATAAAAAGTGAGATTCTTGAAAGTATTATACAAACCATCTTTGACCCAAAAAACCCTCGGATACCAAATTTCACTTCATTCCGACCGACCATTCATACGTGATGTTATCACAAAGAAAACGCCTCCTTTTTTATATATAAGATAAGATGTGAAGAGATAACTTTGTATGGGGACCCCCCTTTCATAAAAAGTGAGATTCTTGAAACTATTATACAAACCATTTCTGACCCAAAAAACCATCGGATACCAAATTTCACTTCATTCCGACCGACCATTCATACGTGATGTTATCACAAAGAAAACGCCTCCATTTTTATATATAAGATGTGAAGAGATAATTTCTTTCATTTCATTTCTTTCATTTCTTCCTTTCATAAAAAGTGAGATTCTTGAAAGTATTATACAAACCATCTCTGACCCAAAAAAACCTCGGATACCAAATTTCACTTCATTCCGACCGACCATTCATACGTGATGTTATCACAAAGAAAACGCCTCCATTTTTATATATAAGATGTGAAGAGATAATTTTGTATGGGGACCCCTCTTTCATAAAAAGTGAGATTCTTGAAAGTATTATACAAACCATCTCTGACCCAAAAAACCCTCGGATACCAAATTTCACTTCATTCCGACCGACCATTCATACGTGATGTTATCACAAAGAAAACGCCTCCATTTTTATATATAAGATGTGAAGAGATAATTTTGTATGGGGACCCCCCTTTCATAAAAAGTGAGATTCTTGAAAGTATTATACAAACCATCTCTGACCCAAAAAACCCTCGGATACCAAATTTCACTTCATTCCGACCGACCATTCATACGTGATGTTATCACAAAGAAAACGCCTCCATTTTTATATATAAGATGTGAAGAGATAATTTTGTATGGGGACCCCCCTTTCATAAAAAGTGAGATTCTTGAAAGTATTATACAAACCATCTCTGACCAAAAAAACCCTCGGATACCAAATTTAACTTCATTCCGACCGACCATTCATACGTGATGTTATCACAAAGAAAACGCCTCCATTTTTATATATAAGATATGTTAATAATAAGGAACAATTAGTACTGCACTATAAAATTCGTCACACTTTAAAAAAAAATTGGTTTTCGAAAATTAAAGCTTAAAATGGTTATTTCAAACTTTCATCGAGTGCACAAAAGAATTTGGAACTTAGTTACCAAAAAATTTTATGTCTTAAAATTGAAAATCAGGTCTATTCATATTAAATCTAGAAACCCCTGACAAAATATAGCGAAATTAGGCCCACACACCCTATTTAATATCTTAACTTAAATCATGAACAATGCTCCATCCTAATCTTTTGATTTGAAATCAGTTTTTGTTTCTAATTCACGGTTGTCCGTTTAACAGTTATCCACGAATTTTACACAAGAACGATTAAAAATTACTACCGTTTTTACACCATGATACGGTCACCGAAAACACAATCCCGGCCAAAAGGCAGAGTGGCTCCGGAAACTGGAACAAGAAGGTTCGGGTTGCAGTAGTCGTCATCGAGGGACTTGTGGCGCTAACCTAAGAGTGCCCAAGACTCCAATAATGTGGATGAGTGTGTAATGGATTAGACGATGGGTTGCCGTCTCGTTTGGTTGATCCCGGTTTGGTCCGTGCTACTGCCACTTACTCGGATCGGAGCAGTGGACCACCACCTGAATCTGAAACGAGGGTGTAAAGTTAAAAAGGCTGATGATGGTGCTAAAAGTTCACGGAGTTGGATACCGGATGGTTGAAGTCGATTCCGATGGGTCGTTCCTTGGCAGAAAGCCGGGAATTGTCAAAATCAAACCCAAAAAGATTTTTTTCCGAGAATATATAAAACGGTATATCATGTTCGAAAGAAAAATTCAAACTTGCCTCATTTTGTCAAATAGTTCTCATTTATCCACTGAAAATAACTTCAAAAATCGTCCTAGCTGACCCCATCATCAACTGATTGTTCCACCAAAACTCACCTCATCAAGTTCCCGTTAAAATAAATAGCGAAACAATCTCCCGCAAACGTTTAATTTAATTACCCGCCACGAGACTACTCAAAAAGCGCCATAAATTATAACCGTTTATTTTGACAGAGCGTAAGTACTCGCTCTACCTTTCGAGTTCGACTCCTCGACTCCAGGATTGGTCCTCGTTTCGTCCTTCGGACCAAACCTGAGAAAATGTGAGAAGGAAAATCTCCCACCCCCACCATCAGGGAGAGACTGTGCCGTGGCAATAACGCCGTTTCACGATTTTCACCGCTGTCAGTCGATTGTTTTTTTTTTGTTTTTTTTTTTTTTGTTTGTTGGTTTCAGAGGTTGGGGAACCGTGAAATTGAAACATCCAGCTTGCCAGGAGAGAGCTTGCTGTCAGGATTCGGGAGCAGGAAAAGGCCAAAAAGGGCACAGGTCGTTTTTCGCGGCATTTACTTAGCTGAAAAGATGGAAAATGTGGGTACTTAGTGGGGGAGGGTTTTTCCCTTGTTTTTGCTTCTGTTCTGCTCCACCACTTGTGACTTTTTGGAGGGTAAAATCTCAGCATCTTGATGGAGACAGATGGTAAGGACTTATCTTGATGATTGTCGCAACTTGTTTATTTTTTCTCTCTCTATGTTGGTTCTTGGAGAAAATGTGATACTTTTAAAATAGTTTGGACAAAGCAATCAAACATGATAAGTAGTGGTTTTATAAATCAGTAGAAATTATATATAAATATTCTGTTTTCCAAATATAAGAAAAAATTCCAAACAATCTCTCAAAAATCGAAAATATTAGGAAAGTTATTTTAAAAAAACTGTTTATACCTTTCTTGAAAAAAAAAGTTTAAACTATTGTAAAAAGCGACTTTGAACATCAGAGACTATGAAGAAACAATGTTGAGGAACAAAATAAAAGAAAAGTGGTAAGCATCTCAGATAGCGGCTCCAGACAGTAAAAATTGTACCTATGTCAATTTTTCATTGAATTTTTTAATCTGAAAAAAACTTTTTTATATAAATTGGATAACTTGTGGGGAAAACTTACCCCTGCTAGATTCCACATTCGAGTTGCTCCGAGCAACTAGTTCTTCAAATCGAGCAAAAGTTGGGCAAACATAAGTGACAGATTTAAGCAAAATTAATACAATTAAACGGAATAAAAGAAATTTTGCGAATAATTTATGAAAACTATTGAAAAATTATAATCATACGAAGCCCGTATATTTGTTTACATCGATGTAAGTTTGTTTTCCAATTTTGAGTGAGCTACCCTGCAAAAAACGAAGATTCGGCGATGGATTCGACCAATTTCAGTGGAAGTAAATCAAAAACTGCCAAAGTTTCTTGCTAAATTTCATGACGGGAGCTCTTAACATTTTCCTGATTGAAAACTCTATAAGATAGAGCAGAGTCTGTCTAAAAAGAATCTTTGCATTACAATCTCTGCATGCTTTCGGACTGATTTTTAATCAAATATCCACACAACCATTTTGATTTGTTAGCAGACAATTTGAAATATACCAAATGACTTTGTTTTAGAGAAAATGCGCACACATTTTATGTGCGCCCAATAGACCCCTTGCAAGTGTGTGTAGCAGGAGCCCGAACAAAATAAAGGATTCAAGTTTAGATTTATGGAAACAGAAAAACGAATACGAAAACGAAATTGTTGTTGAAAGTCAAATCGAGAATATAGATTTAATTTTAAAGACTGGGAATCCTGAATGAGTGATGTAAATCAGAGCTCTCGTTTACTAGTAATCGGACATTTTAAATGTTGACATCATTTTGCTGCCTGTGAAAAGTACTATCCGACCTATTTTTCAAAATTTTCTATTTACGCGTTTTTTAGATATTTACGATGTAAGAGAAAAAGTAAAAAAAAAATATTTTGCACTGTTTCCTTCAAAATCCGTCATTATCAAACTGATAGCTGGAATGTCCAAAATTTTTGTTCTCCGATAAGATGAAAGTATTGCCTAGTGATGAGTCAGTCAAACCTAACCTCAAACAACAAATTATTGCTTGTTCTAGAGCTCGTAAGTTGTATAGCCTTAGAACAGATGATTTTTGATGAATGACAAAACTTATGAATAACACTATTTCAAAAAAAAAAAATCCTGCGTTTGAATTCTGAATACATGTCTGCTCTTGGAAAGGTCCCGAGAATATTGAAGTATGAATTTGCTGGTTGTTTTAATAAAATATAATGATTTGCCAAAATTCTGCTCCTGTGGGGAAAAACAACAATTTTCAAAACGAAAACTTTGATTTTCTCTGTTTTTTAAAGCCTAAAAAGAATAATCTGGTTTATACCTTTGACAACCTACGACCTATACTAACCGATTATACTTTAAGTTCAATCTCAAGATTTGTGCAAAATTTGGGATTTCAAATCATTTTGCTGAATCGGATTTTGAATGTAAAACCAGACACGTCGAAATTTAAAAAAACTACTGATGATATTCATAAATGAAAATTGAAAATAAAAAAAACATAATATAAGAAAAAAATCAACTTTTCCTAACATTCCCTCAATTTATGATGGCTATCAATCATAAAATAAAAAATCAAAAAAATAAGATTTACATTTGAAAATCATGATAATCATAAATCTGTGTTCTAAATTTACTCTAGGTGCGAAGGATTTTGATTTTTATTTTTCTCCAACAGGCTTGATAAGTTTTACTGAAATTATTCAAAAAACAATGGAATTGGAGGGAGATGTTTTCGCTTCCTGAATTTGTTTCAAAGTTCAGCAATTAAGTTTTTTATTTTTATGTTTTTATCTACCTGTGAAATATTTTTCAAACAGAATAATTTTCAGTGTTATAGTCTCAGGCCCGTGCGAAGGACGCGATAATTAATGGGGGAGGGGGATGTTGTTTTGAAATTCAAATTAAGCTAGAAATAAACAATACTAAAAATGCACAAAAAATCTGGTAAGTCATGAAAAAAAAAAATCAAAATTATGTTGCGTTTTCTGAACTATTAATTTGGTTGAATTTAAAGCTTCCGACAGAATACAATAATATAACACCTAGTTTCAAAATAAATTAAATCCGAAGCTAGTTTAGCGAAATGATAATACTTGTTATTTTTTATTCATCCTAATTTACATTTCTTCCCTCCATTTTAATTTAAGGGTTGATTGAAAAATTTCACCGTAATAGCTTAAATTTGAAAAATACTAACCCATGTTTTGAAATGTGAATTCTCGTGGAGAAAAATTCATTTGGAACAGGAGAATTCATTCAAAACACAGAACTGATGATTAAATTTGTTTCAAGAGATAAAATCATATTTTATGTTAAAGTTCTTCATTTAAAAGTTAATATTTAATTTCACATTAATAATTTTTAATATCCATGATATGAGATGTTCAATTCACATTGAACGATTATTGCTACAAAGTTGAGGTTGGTAAATAAGTGATTTCCTAAATGATGAATAATGGAAATAGAAAAAAAGAATTCTATATTTTGTTGTAAACAAGCACTTTTTTCTTATTTAATTTATTTAAAACTGAAGTTCGGGTTTACGAATGATTCCACATTTACTACTCTTCATTTCTAACAAACTACTACTGCTTCTGCTGGCTTTGCTCAAACAACATAAATAGAAAAGTTAACTAACAAATATTTAATTCGTTTCCGAACTCTCTTTAAAACTTCATAAGCGTTGAAATTTAGCTTATTTTGAAATTTTTATAGATTTACTTCAAAATTATAATCGATTCAAAAAAGATTATTTCAAATTATACAAATAAGTAAAACGTTATAAACGTGTGTTTCAAGTGCAGCTTATATAATTTGAAATTTCAAGCTCTGAATATTTTTCCGCCGTCCATTGAAATATTTGGTCTAAACAATAACAAAAGGTAGAAAATGTGTTTTTCAAATCAAACTTTAAAGAAGATTATGTTTTCAGAGAACAAAAATTCAAAATTGAAAAACTATGAAAAACTTTTTAAAAATATTTTTTTAAGATTGAAATAGTTTGACTTAAAAATACAATACTTTGAAATTCGGTAAATTCATTTGACAACACAAACAAAATATGAAGATCAAATGATAAGTTTTAAATCGTTTTAGATGAAATTTTTTCAAAAAAAAACTTCTTTCCATTTTTTAAACTAATTTATAAAAATTGATTGATAAATCAAGAACAATTGTGGCTTTGTGTAATTTGTAATTATATTCATAAGGAATCACAAAGAACCCAAAAAATAAAGCGGGAATTAGTTTCTTGAAGAGTATATTATTTAAGAAGAAAATTTCGCAATGATAATTTTAAATTTATTATAATGGTTGGCATCATATTCTGAACTTTTTTGGTTACACTTCTTAGGGGGGGGGGGGGGGTAGGGTCTTACACTTTAAAAAAATCGATTTTTTTATTTTCTTATTGTAAAACATTTCAAGAATGTTGTGTCAAATTTTTAAGTCAGTTGAAGCAAAACTGTAGAAGTTATAGGCCTTTATCTCCTCCTATCTAATACTGCAAGAAAGCAAGAGCAGAAACTTCAAACGCGTTTTTCTCGAAAGCACATTTTTAAAGTCCGTGGACATCGTCGTTTGAAAACTACTTATCCGATTCTTTTCAAATTTGGAACATATTTTCTACATATAAAATACCAGACCCCAACGTTTTTCTTTTTTGATTTTTTTACTTTGGGGAGATTTTACATCTATTAAAAATATTTTGCTCTTATATTTTGACTTCAGATGATTCTGTGCTGAGATACAGTGTCCACCGCAAATCCTGTTTTCTAAAAGGCATCCTCGAAAGTGCTCCGTCACCGGCTCATTTTTCAATATTTTTCCACAAAAAAATTACTAAATGTTCTTTTAACAATGCTTTGTATAATGCAAAAAATTTGAATACATTTGTTTGAACGATAGCTCTAGAAAAAAAATCGTGAAAATGGTGTTTTTTTTATACCCGTTAGACCCTACCCCCCCCCCCTTAATAAAACCCATTCTAAAGACGAGGTAGGGTTTTTTGTGTCATGAACAGAGTTTGAATACATAACATGCATTGAGCTGCAAACATAAATTTTCAATAAAAAAATTAATATGAATGTGGACACGTCATATTTTCCCGCCAATTTTCTGACAAGTAAAGTGCAAAACCACAATAAACCACATTTGTTTTGAAAATGTTCACAACTTGAATAGAATATTTTTTGCTTAAATATAAAATCATATAATTTGTGACGTGAATTGTTGAGAAATGAATGTAAAATTTACCGTGGTTGAATGATCCATTTGGATTAACCATGTGATACCACAAGTCTTCAAAGATCTGAAATTTGTTTTTGAATACTGGAATCTTATTGCGGACTTAAATTATTTAACAATGGAAGTCAGCTTTACAAAAATACCAAAACCAATAAACCTACATTTAAAAAAAAACAAATATTTGAATTGAAAAAGTCGTTAAAAAAATTACCTAAAAATTGAATTCGAAGCCCTTAGAGCAAATGATGCATAAATTTATGAATGATTCTTCCGAGAAAACACACTTTAAAAGTTATGTGTAACGTTTTTTTCATACACTTTTCGAAAGATTGTAGACAAAAAAAAATCTCGAAACATTAACAAAAATTGTTTGAAGTATGAAGAAGCGTTTGGCATTTTAAAATCCATATTGATTGTTTTTGAACTCATACTTGAATTCATTCAAATTTTTAAATATTACTAAAGCTTTTTTTGAACGATATTCTGAAAGCTATATAAACAGAAAAAATGGTTTATTTGTAATTGTAGATATAAAAACCAACAGATTCAATAGGTTTGAATTTGGAATTTATAAATTTTAGTTGTGGTAAATATTTGGAAATTGTTGAAGGTATGAATTTTTATAAATATATCATAATAAATCATCATTCTCCTTCAATTCTAAAGCTGAATAAATAGCTCTTTTCAAGTGTAAACAAACATTCAAAATTTGCTTTGCCAAATTGAGAAGCTAGTAAGATTATGTTGAATCCAACTAAAAAATTGAGTTTTAAATATAAATATATGATTGTTTAGTTATAAACATATTCAAAACAACAACCAAAAAATAAGAAACCACGATTTGAGGGATTAAATTTGCCTAAAAATCTAAGAATATCTGGAAATTTATTTAATTTTTTTTATTTAAAAAAAAACATTGTCAGTTAGCGCTTTAATGATTTTAGTAGTGAGAATCTTTTGTTTATTTTATCCTCAGCGAGGCGATCGTGAAGTTGTAATGATATTGATTATAACATTTGAAAAGGAAAGGAGTCTCACATTCGAAACAATAATATTTTTTAACAATTTTACGAATGATTTCCAAAATTTCTGCTTGTGGTGGCTCCAGAGAGTTGAAGGCAAATTTTAGATTGGAAGTCTCATTTTGAAGTTATACAATTTTTTTTCATCATTTTGGTTGCTGAAATAATACTTAGAAGGAGCACACTAAAATATTTAATTTTAATTTTGAAAGAGCTTGACTGAGAAAACGGATTTCACAGTAATTTAACACAGAAACAACAAAATACTCTTGAACAATATTCATTTCACTTCCATTTTATCATTCCGGTGACAAAAAATGTATGCGAAGAAAATTAATCACATTGATTAGTAAAAGAGAAAGTTCAACAGCATCAAAAAGTAACTTTCCCGGACTTCACAAATAACCATGCATATTCCAATGCGTACAAAAGTCAAATGAATACCTTCCCTTGTCACTAAATGGACAGACAAACCAAACAGATAAATATCCGGTGTTGGTGGTGAGGTTGCTGTAGGCTACGGGTGTGGAAGAATCGAGCCAAAACTTCCAGCAGAAACATCCCCGAACAGACGCCGCCGGACAGATTCGTAACATGCATATCCGTGTCCGTTTGTTGTCTGGTAGTTGGGCTGAAAGACAGACCGTCTGCCACTTCCCCAGTCAGAGGAAAAGGAATCCAAGTGTCATCTATGCGAAACGAAGCTGCAACTAGACTGCTGCCTGCCGTCGAATTCGAGTTCATGCAGTAGATAGTAATGAAATCGTTCGAATGAAATTCAGAAAATTTGAATAACAAACGACATGTGCCGGGGAGTAATTTACACATTCATCCGATCCGGTTAGGTTTGGTTTTCGGAGAACTGGGAAACCGAATCCGGGTTCCAGCTAGAAATAGGGACGTAAGTGAGGTTTGATGGTGTTATTACTCTGTGGAGCCACCATCAATAGACTGTTTTATAACACTTTAAGAGTTTTATAATACTTCGAGAGTATTTACAGCAGTAGTAGTTAAGCCTATAAGAATACAGTCTTTGAATAAATTTGTTAGTTTCAAAGCTTGTCTGAATGTGGTGGCTCCAGAGAGTAAACTTATTGATATTTGTTTACTCTGAGGAATGATTGTGTTTTCCAACATTTTAAATTCTTTTAATCATTGCCATCGATTTAAATAATCCAAATTTACCGTTCGAACGCCTCTGTACAAAAGCAATGGCATTCGAGACGACACTCTAATCGTCGTCTTTTGGTCCCCTTCCTGACAGACAAATCAAAAACAGCAACATCATCAACCCTGCCCATCGGAAAGTAAAACACTTAACCATACAGGAGCATCGTTCGGATTCTTCTCAACAGGAGTGGAAAACAAACTACATAAGTTCCTCCCACTTCCCTTCACCAGATTCATATCCATGCTTCATCTCATCGTTACATTTTGTTGAGCGTTTCAGAAGGACTGCGTCTAATCCGTTTTCTTTCGGGGTGACGTTCCAGGTTCAGTTCACAATCCATCTTCGGGGTTCACTTCGTTGAACGTACATGCACATATCCACGACACGCACTTCTCAGCCGATGAGTTGGCATAAAATCTAGATGAACTCTTCGGTTGGACGCGTTTCAACTACACCAACAAGGCAAGGAGGAAGTAAATCAGTTAAACGATTGCTCCCGTTTTCGTTCCTGGGTGTGATGTTTATGGACTCTAATAAGATGAGCTGGGATAGCACCAAGAGCAAATTTAAGAACGCGATTTAAAGCGTGATACCGTAACTGATGATGGGATTGAAGTTCATCGAAAATGTTGACATATTTTTTTAATTTAAGATAAAATACTGTTTTGAACACTTCCGATTGTAAGTTTTAAGGAAACGTTCCAAATATATATATCTATCTGTATTTTTTAACCTTGTTCTTCTCTCTGGAGCCACCAGCAATAAATTATCACATAATCACAGAAAAAATATCATAAAAAATGGAAGAAACGACCCAGAATTCCTCATTACAACATGAGAATTGAATGAAAAGAATGTCACTCCCTTGTGGAACTTTTTGTTTAGAGTGGCTTCAGAGAGTAAAATGTGAAAGCAAAATTCTACTTTTTTTTAAATAACTTAATTATTATGTGTATAGTTGATAAAAATAATATAAGCAATCAGAAAGCTTTCACAATTTCAACCTACCCAAAAATAGCCCCAACCGTGAAAAGAGCTTCCATGCCCCAAAAATAGAATGATTACAAAACACCGCGTGGAAGTCGACGTCGTCGTTGTTGTGGTTGATGTGATGTGAGCCAGTCGCCTCCTCCCTGTCTATATCGGGTGTCGGGAAGACATAAAATTTAATTAAAAACTTTTTAATTACATCCACACGCATATGATTCTTACCAGCGCACCAGCCGAACTTCAGCTGATGTTGTTCGGTGAAGGCAACAGAATAAATGCACTCACTGCAGATACCTCCTTCCTTGGAAAACAAAATTTAAAAATGTAATATGAAAAAATTCCATCCACAACACAGTCAAAGAACAGTCACGTGGGGTGTGTGGTTTTTTTAGAGCTTCTGGCCATGAACTTGGGATGTATTATTCGGGTGAAATTTAACAAAAACTCATTGGATAAACAAGTTGATATAATCACAAGCCGAAAGTTGCCTCAAATGTGTACAGTTTATTTATTTATTTTCGCACTTGATAACATCACGATAAATTGCAAGGATAAAAGCAGCCGTTTGTAATTTTATCGATTAAAATAACTAGAAAGGAGTCCGTTTTTCATGATCTGTTTGTTCAATAAATATGAATTGTTTTAGGACCACGTTTAGTAAAATAAGTAGGTATTTTTGTACTATTTTTACTTCAATTACCACCAGATCTAGACGGTTTACAATTTTTTAAGGCATTTGGTAATTTTTCCCAAATTCATTCATTATTCTCTTTCTGACTTACTAAGCAGATTGACGATGGCGAACAAATCAGAACTTTGAGAGCTTACAAAAATTATTGATCTTTCGACAAGTGTGGCTCCAGAGAGTGAAATATTTGTCCGGAGCCCATCTAGACGAATACCAAACGAATCAATAGATAAGAGTTGCTCCTGAGAGGTTTATGGTTGAGAGCTGATTTTTCTATTCTCACTAGAAGACGTCAACTAAGTTGTTGAAAATTTGCTCAATTAAAAACTTTTCATTTCGATTGAATCACAAAAAAGACACCTTGGTGTTAAACTATAATTTCCAGTTCATTATCTTACTAAATAAAATAAAACATTCCTTACACATATAGTATATTTCCCATTTTCTGAGCCATTTCTTAGTTTCCTAATCTGTGAGACAACTATAACTACAAGCGGCTTATTATAGTAATGCACCCTTTTCGGTTAGCAAAGGCTGACTCTTGCAAATGACGCCCATAAAGTACTGGCAAAACGCCACCGACCGGTATGATGGTGGTGTCGACATGACAATAATAAAGTGTCCCTTAAAGTCAACCTTCCAAGTCCGAGTTTGGAGGAGGTTTGGAAACCGGCAAGCAGAAGGAGAAATCCGGGAAGTTTGTATTCAATTGAACAATGGCGAGCAACAACAGCAGTTGTTGCTTCATTTGGCTTCGATGATTCACTGCTACCGGAGGAGGGTGGGTGTAAGTCTTCAACATCCTTTCCCGGGTGCTTCTTGCCCTCTGTCTATCCGGTACTATCCATTAACGCTTATACATTCATTCAACAAAAGGATTACTAGAGTGAATTCAGTTTTGAAATTTCCATCATTTTAACATAACTTCAGAAAAGACCAAAATGATATTTAAATACGAACAAAAAAATCACTTTAACATGGCACAAAAAATAAGCAAAACAGATCTTTCAAAGTATGTTGAAAATAACTTAACAATTTTAAAATAGCACGCTTTTAAATTCAGAAGTAACCATTTTACTGGTTATTTCTGGATCTATGCATGTCGTTTTGGGAAAATTTTGTGATTGTTTTTGAACTTCAAATCACCTGAAATGACCGCAAACTTAAAATACCGTGATCCGTCTTCGATTGTAGTTGGCTGGGAAAAGAGACTAAATCTTGGACTCGACCCTTTGGAAAACCTCTTAGTACCCGAAGAGATCCGATGTTATTTTATTCCTCCAACATTATGTTGGATTTATTATCCAGAAAATAAGGATTAATTTTACCAAAAATGGCTAAAAAAAAACGGCACAACATAAAAAATTATCCACAAATGATTCCAAAATTACTCCAAAAGTAACCTCAAGAAAGGCCGCAAAATGAGTCAAAAATAACCAAAGAACTGGACCCAAACATTTTTCCATCACCGCCTAAATGACTCAAATATCACTCCAAAGCGAACCAAAAATGGTGAAAAATAAAAACATGATTAAAAAAAAGGGTCAGCATTGTTCCAAATATTAACCCAACAATGACGTCAAATATAATCCAATGAACCCGGAAAAATTACTCAAAAATGATCAGAAATGATCGGAAAAGCAGGCTTCAAAATGATATAAAAACGAACCTAAAATGACCTTCAATTTGAATGCAAAAAGATTCAAATATGATCGAAAACCACCCGAAAACTTTAAGTAGTTTTCGGGTGGTTTTCGATCATATTTGAATCTTTTAGCTCAAATATAACAAAAACGTGAATTTTAACGACTTAGAAAAAAATATCTCAAATTTAACCCCAAAACAGCCAATCCGAAATATTTTAAAAAAACATAAAGCAGATTATAGGCTAAGATTGCGATAATTTTTCGCATACGTATCCAAATCCAGGCCGGGCATATCCCGGCTATTTTATCTTAAAACTTGACAAAATCTAGGCATCTGATTTTAAAAATTTCCACTCAAAAACCGGGCAATATCCGAGTAAATTTGTTAAAAGCCCAGAAAAATCAAGACCTAGATATTTTGATAAAACTCACTCAAAAAAATCTTTACTTTACTTTTTTTTACTTTATAATTTTTTAATTATTTGTTAAATTTTGCGAGAGAGATCCAGGAAATCCAGGAAAATTTGGACATTTTTCCAAGAAATCCTCCAGATCTTTCTTAAATTTTGTATTAAACAAGCTGACCCGGTAAACTTCGTTTAACCTTTAAATTAATAAATAATTATAAATGTTAAATTTCATTTACATCTCCCTATATTTTTCATGCTTATGAATCAATTTTTATGAAAATTTATAAAAATTGTTCGACTTGTTTCCCATTTCAAGTTTATTCTATGTCGGGGCATCCCTTCCAAAAGATGTGAGATTCTTGAAATTATTATATTTACAAACCGTATCTGATATGAAAACCCCTCGAATACCAAATTTCACTTCATTCCGACCGTCCGTTTATACGTGATGGTGTTACAAAGAAAACGCCTCCATTTTAATATATAAGATATTCGTGCAAGTCCGGGTAAAATCAGGCACTCTTGCAAGCTTTTTATAGGCTGTAACATTTCAAGAATTATCTTGCACGTATTCGGGGTGTGGAAATTCCGGGCATTTTTTTCAAATTTTCCGTTAAAACAATCATTGTAATATCTGAGCAAATGAAAACAAAATCCAAGTATTATTCCAAAAAAAGGAATAAAAAAAATTTCTAAAAGAAAATACTGTTGGGCCCAAGTGCAAATAATGCGAGAATATCCGGGCCATATCCGAACAGTTTCGGACTCGAATTTTTCACTGACAACCCGAGACAGGAATGCTTTTTATAGGCGGTAAAGACATTTGTTTAGAATATCCAAATAAATAATTGCTAAAATGAAAAAAAATCTTTAAAAATTTTATCTCATGTTAAATTGTTCCTACTGTGTGATTTGACATGTGTTTTGCTGGATTTCCTATTGTATTTAACCTTCCAAAGCTGTTCGCAAAATATCCGTTTCGGTGAAATTGAACTTGAAGTTTGTTGTCGTTCCCGTGGCAGCAAATGTTAACCGATTTTGATGATATTAGATTCATTTTGTAGGTAATTTATTCTAGTTTCTCACATTTTTTTAACCAGTCTGTAGTTGATTTCGAATGAAAAAAAGTCCAAAAAAATTACTTTTAAATTGCTTATAATTTCTGACAGCTTTACACACAAGCGTTATTTCGATTCTTGTTATTGTCAAGACATCCAACGATGTATAAATGTTTGGAGGTCCGATGAACATTTGATCTCTATCCTGGATTTAACAAATAAAAACAAAATTTTTACTCAAATTTTAGTCTTTTTCTCGTTAGTTTGATTATCATTTTCATATAACATACTTAGTCACTGAAAAATCTCAGCTCTTCAGTATATTGGAATGATGATTAAGATGTCTGGAAAAGTTTTGGGGGGTTAAAGGCCTTGCTACAAATAATCAGTGTCAGTATGAAATGTTCAGTTGAATTTATTGCAGTGTATCGGTTAGTTTATTCTAACTGGATTCATACGATAGTATGCGATGAAAGCGCTGCCGAATTTTGGTGATGGTTTTCAATTAGTGTAAGTGGGATGCAACTAAAATTTCAACCAACTTTTGACAGTCCTCACGGGAGAGAAAGAATAACTTTTCGAGTCGATCGCCTATGAATATAAAGCCCAATCCAGAAAGCACTCTTCACACTCATTCGTCAATCGGCAACATCCAGGCAAGGATGCCGAAATCACAGATAAATCTGTAATTTCACAGAATTTTGAGTAAATTTTTATCACAGAATCTATGTCACAGAACACAGAATTTTGGAAATATTCACAGATTTCACAGAATTTTTGAATTTTGAATAAATTTCCGATTTTTTTTTTGTCAGTATAAAATTAACATTTTTCTCCTTGATTTAGAAAAGTATGATAATATTGGTAATGTTAATTGATTTTTCCCAACTAAAATGTTAAAAAGAACCAATTTATCATGAATTGTCAATTAAATTAAAGAAAATAGCATCACAGAAAACCATCACAGAATTTTTGGATAAAATCACAGAAAGTCAGAATTTTTTTTCTTAAAAACGCAGAATTTTTTTTTCGGCAACCTTGCATCCAGGGTCAGAAAATTCAGGCTCTTTGCAGGTCCATAAGATTATCCAATCTTCATTTTTAGTTTCAAGCAAACATTGCTGAAAGTGAAAAAAGCTCCATTCTATCATCATAAGTTTTATTAAATGGTGTTGAATAATTGCTGCTAAAATAGCTGTTTTTAAAGGATATTGGTAAAAAAATGCGTCTTTTGCAAATGGTGTGAAGAGGTGGGAAAGTTAAGAAATGAGTGATCGGGTTGGAGAGAAGAACGCTTACGAGAGAGCGTGCAGGCGAAAATCCTGGGCAGACAAAACTATGACAATCAAATTGGCTGAAAAAATGACAAAACATGACAAAATTATGACTAATGTGGTAAAACTATGACAAAATTATGTCAAAAAAATTAGAAAAATCTGACAAATGTTATAAAAATTTTAGAATGAAATTTAAAAAAAATCTTCTTGTCAAATGACAAGTGTGATAAAAAAAAGACAAAATTTTTACCAAAATATGACAAAAATGACAAAATTATGCAAAAATATAACAAATGTGGTGAAAAATTAACAAAAATGTGACATAGTTATGACCAAATAATGGCAACCAAATTACAAAAATATGACAAGTGTGGTAAAAGCATGACGAAAATAAGACAACAAAGTGACAAAACATGACAAAATTATGACATAAATTTGTGGTAAAAACGTGACAAACTTGTGACAAAAATCTGACTAATATGACAAAATTATGATCAAAAAATAACCAAAAATTGACAAAAATCCGACTATGTCAAACTATAAAAAAATATCACAAAAAGATAAAAATATGACAAATGTGATATCTGTCACATTGATGTCATTTTTACCAAATTTGTCATAAGTATGCCATGTTTTGTCATTTCAAAAGAAGCTTTCGCAGCAGTCGACTGAAACAAGTATATGTTCTGGTTTAAGAGAACATTCAACACGAGGATGACCGAGCTGATTGAAAGCATTTATATTTGTTGACATTTCTATTCCATTCATTTCAGTTTGAGATTTCAGAAAATTACAGTCAATATCATTCGAGCTCTCAGTAAATTTGCAGTACTGGTTAAGGGAGGTTAAATTCTAATTAAGGTTACCTTTCTGAAAAAAGTCAGTCAATAATGATAAAAAATCGTAGGTATGTGGGAAAAAATTAATTTAAAATTCCTCAACCTATTTTTAAATTACTTGTTTTTTGGCCGAAATATATTTGAAATTATTCATCTTCTTTGAATTGAAATAACTATAAAACAACATACAAATGATCCTAAAATTGATCAAAAATCACAGAAATCCTTCCATAAATCAACTTAAGAATCACCAAAAAAAAGTACAAACAGGAACCAAAAATTAACAAAAACATCCTTTAATGGACCCAGAAAATGTATCAGCAATGACTTGGAAAATGTTCAAAAATGGTTCAAAAAGTACTTTAAGTGACTCCAGCTTATAAGCGTCTAGATTACTATTAGACACGCTTATTTTCTGGATGTGGCTCCCAAGAAATGCTTATCCGTATGTGTAATAAGTTTGCTAAATATCTTCATGGTTTTTATAAGTTTTAGAATATTTATTTTCAAGAGTGGCTCCATAGTGAAGCAAGTTGAAAATTTTGGCAGGTTCTGATTAAGTGGCTCCAATAAATGGTAGCAAGTTTTAGTTATCTATACTGTATACTTTACTGTTTTGAATATTATAGAGTAGGTAATTTTTTCTGATGATGCTTATTTAGACAGGAATAAGCTTTTGTGAACTTCCTTTTACAATTGAAAGTTAATTGCATCTACATAAATTTTCCGTTTTTAAAGAAAGCTTTCTGTTGAAGATTTGTAAATTATACTTACCCAAATGAAGCCATTCATGTTCAGTGAGCTCTAGGAAAAAATAACTATCGAGTTGCAAACCTTCCTAAAGAACTATTTAGATAAACCATAATAGTGGCTCCAGAGAGAAAATGATTAGTATAGTTTGTCCATCGGAAATGTTCCGGCAGTCATGAACATTCAGAATGATTAGTAATTTTTGAAGGTTTTAGTAGGATTGTAGGGTTTTAAGCCACCAAACGTGGCCTAGAAAATAGAGTTCAAATCTTCTAAGCCAGCGGTCATGAGATCGAATCTTGGTCACGGCAAACATAGCTCTCTTTCTGTGGGCTGGTGGTTATATCGTTTATAAGATGCTAGCCATCATATCCTCATCATCCTCATCAGCCATCATAAATTAGATCTCTTCAAAGAAACAGGAAGTTTCACTAAGATCCTATGTATATGTGTTTGTTCGATTAAGTCATTATCATAATTGAACTGTATTTTGGATACCTATTCAAAATTCAATGTTAGATTTTTGCAGAAGTTTGAATTCATATAGACTTTTATAAACTTTTAAAAAATAATTTGAACCATCGCTACCTTTAATCAATGCCGCCAGTCGGTCCTGCAAAAGCGGTTGATTTCGTTGTTGGAGTTAATTTACTTCTGTTCGGCTGCATGTGGTCCCTCATGGTTGTACCAACTTCTTCATTGATACCCTCAACACCCCATTCAGGGGAAACACTCCATCGCCTACCATACGAGGCAGGTGGGCCTCTTTTGTCTCAACGTTCTCACAGACAAATGACAGCTCAGAATCAGCTGTTTCCCTGTAAATTCTCATCTCTGACCAACGATACAACATCATGAAATTTCTCCGCCCTCCTTACAAAACCTTAACCCGAATATTCCGTCCATTGAAGATTGTTGACGCTGTGATGGAGAAATACTTAGCTCAGATGGCATAACTGCACACTCAGCAAACTCATCCAAATTGATTTAACCCCAAAGCTGCTGCTGTTGCATGCTCCTACATTAGGGCTGGAATTGAACCGTGAAAGAAGGTCGGGGGTGATTTATTACGATTGCACCGCCTAGAGCTAGTGTTTTGTGATGTCTTACCGGCTTTCAGATGCAAGTGCAAGAAAGTGTGTACACACTGAATAACATTCATTCATTGTCAACCAACCGGGTGAATCGGCATACAAATTATAGGATGACAATTGTCTCGCTGTACTCGGTTCTGCGTGATGATATTATCGGTGCCCAAAGTATGGCAATTATGTCCGGAATTAAATTTGTGGAACGATTAGGTATAGCTTACTCACACCCGTGCTGCTGCTGCTGTTTGCGACAGTATAATGGTGAAATGTATATAGTTATCTGTGTGGGGTTGGGCCATTCTTCAAAAGTGTCAACGCAAAATGACAAAATAGTGCTGAACAAGTCGATCCTTGATTCTTGTTTTAGTTTCGTAGAAGATTGTTTTGAAATCGTTCTAAAACAAGCAATTTATTTTTACTTTCTTAAATTTTATTTCCTTTACTTTTCAAAAATGTCAACTGATTTCTATTATCCAAGTACTTTTAAACACTAAAAACAACTTCTTTTCGGTTTCTAGTTCTTTTTATAAACAAACTAAAATGCATTCATTGTGTACTCATAAATTTATGAAAAAAAAACAAACAAACCTCACCAAAACTGACAAATGAAAAATAAACACTAACAGAAAAGATGGAAACTTAAAAAAAATATAAAGATACCAAAAATAAAATTGAAAAAACCTACCAGAACAGATCGAAGACAAAACAAATGAAAATCACAAAACATACAAAAAATGTTACAAATAAAAAACCAAATCATACAAATCACGAAGATCACAAAAATCAAAATATCAATGACAAAAATGACAAAAATGACAAAAATGACAAAAATAACAAATATGACAAAAATGACAAAAATGACAAAAATGACAAAAATGACAAAAATGACAAAAATGACAAAAATGACAAAAATGACAAAAATGACAAAAATGACAAAAATGAAAAAAATGACAAAAATGACAAAAATGACAAAAATGACAAAAATGACAAAAATGACAAAAATGACAAAAATGACAAAAATGACAAAAATGACAAAAATGACAAAAATGACAAAAATGACAAAAATGACAAAAATGACAAAAATGACAAAAATGACAAAAATGACAAAAATGACAAAAATGACAAAAATGACAAAAATGACAAAAATGACAAAAATGACAAAAATGACAAAAATGACAAAAATGACAAAAATGACAAAAATGACAAAAATGACAAAAATGACAAAAATGACAAAAATGACAAAAATGACAAAAATGACAAAAATGACAAAAATGACAAAAATGACAAAAATGACAAAAATGACAAAAATGACAAAAATGACAAAAATGACAAAAATGACAAAAATGACAAAAATGACAAAAATGACAAAAATGACAAAAATGACAAAAATGACAAAAATGACAAAAATGACAAAAATGACAAAAATGACAAAAATGACAAAAATGACAAAAATGACAAAAATGACAAAAATGACAAAAATGACAAAAATGACAAAAATGACAAAAATGACAAAAATGACAAAAATGACAAAAATGACAAAAATGACAAAAATGACAAAAATGACAAAAATGACAAAAATGACAAAAATGACAAAAATGACAAAAATGACAAAAATGACAAAAATGACAAAAATGACAAAAATGACAAAAATGACAAAAATGACAAAAATGACAAAAATGACAAAAATGACAAAAATGACAAAAATGACAAAAATGACAAAAATGACAAAAATGACAAAAATGACAAAAATGACAAAAATGACAAAAATGACAAAAATGACAAAAATGACAAAAATGACAAAAATGACAAAAATGACAAAAATGACAAAAATGACAAAAAAGACAAAAATGACAAAAATGACAAAAATGACAAAAATGACAAAAATTACAAAAATGACAAAAATGACAAAAATTACAAAAATGACAAAAATGACAAATATTACAAAAATGACAAATATTACAAAAATGACAAAAATGACAAAAATGACAAAAATGACAAAAATGACAAAAATGACAAAAATGACAAAAATGACAAAAATGACAAAAATGACAAAAATGACAAAAATGACAAAATTGACAAAAATTACAAAAATTACAAAAGTTACAAAAATTTCAAAAATTACAAAAATTACAAAAATAACAAAAATGACAATAGTATCGAAAATATTGAAATAGTGTAATATTCTTTGTACTAAGTAGTGGATTTCAATCAAAGAATTTGAATAAGAAAATTTCATCTTAATATCAAGTTTTTTTTACATGAAAGTAAACTGGTATTTACCTTCTATTCTTAAAGAGAAAAAAAAAAGTTTTCTGAATAATTCCAAACAAATTAAATATTTCTGACTGGTGTGACGATTTATATTTATTCAAAAACACTTGACATCTTATACTCAGAAATTTTCCCTGCTAACGATAGGCCTACAGCAATCCCTTACAGTTTCGTTCATCAGTGAATCCCACCACCTATTGAATAATTCCCTCGAATTTCCAAATCTCTTCATCTCATCTCATCACCATTCAAAAACTCCGTTTCGCATGCTCAAAAGTGCCATCATCAAGTGCTAATTGATAGCGTGTAGTCTACGGTAGCTTAAACTGAATCTGAAATTTATTCTAATCACCATACACAGACAGACACATACACTGCATCACCTTTGCCGCCGCAAAGTCCCAGAATGCTGCTGCAGATCATTCATCCCCCCATTCCGTTTCTGATGATTGTTCTACGAAAGGGAACCGTAGTAAATTCGTATGGTTTTCAGACCCGGTCCTGTGGGGACATTTATTTGCATGTCAAAAGGCACAAAACATCCCAGAGGGTACAGCCGGCGACGACGACCCCGAAAAAGCTTGTAACGTGTCGCCTTGGGTTGGTTTGGTTTAGATCAGGTTCAGTTATGGGTGCTTGACTTGTCTCTGCTTATGTACACAGCTAGCTACTAAAGGTCTGTATCCAGTTTTACGCCAAGGGTTAAGGGGCCAGTTATACGCACCATGGCCAGCATAGCCAAACTGGTTGGCCGGCCAGTCCTGCTCAAACCGGCCAAAGGACCTGCTGAATGGTAATCATATCAGTTTCATGAAATTTACATTTCCACCAGCTCAACCGGATGATGATGAACTCCCTCCCAAATCCGGCCTTCCTTTAAGTGAGGGGGGAGTATCATGAGACACCGAGAGACCAGCTAGCAGCTACTAGTCGGTAGTTGGTTTGCGGGTTTTCCGATGTACAAACGCTGAAAACGTCCCGTTCCGGGGCCACAGTGCTGCCCTCTTCTTCCTCTCGAGTGTGCCCCAAGGGTGGCCAACTGGACATAATCGATTGCTAACGCACCGTTTTGGCAGAAGATTATGTATACGAGATGAGCGTGCTAAATGCTGAACAAGGGGCGTCGCAGCGTCGAAGAAGGTTTCACTCCTGGAGTTCTGTTTAAAATCGATTTCTCTTCAAATACCTACATGTAATGGTTGAAATTTCTTCAAAAGATATTTTAAATTATTCAGAACCGCAGTATGTTAACCCTTCGTTTCATGATTTTTTTTATTTTTCCTTAAAAATAATTTTAAAAAGTTGAAAATGATGAAAATACCAAGAAAAATAAATTAAAATAATATACGATTTTTCCTTTTTTCCATACATTAATTGTTGCAAATTTGTAACTTTATGAAACGAAGGGGGTTCCGTCGTTGATATTTATGTAGATTAGTTTACTTCAATCTGGATGCAAAAAAAACGGAACTCTCTCAGAGCTACAAACGTAAACGAAAAAAATGTGTTAAGTACTGTAAGGGTTATTTAGAGAACCGAAATAACAAAAATCAATGTAAAAAGATTCGCTGCGATAACAATGGTGATTTTGCCATTCGTTGTACTCTGCCACATTGTCTCACAGGATGTATTGTCAACAAATAAAACATGAAAATGTTAAATGGACTTTGACGAAACTCGGGTTAGATATTTTAGCGAAATAATCGTAATAACGCGTAGGGGGAATACTCTAAGTAGGTTCAAATTTGTTTTCGTGAATAAGTTTGCCAGCAAGTTGATGATTTGGCAAGCCATCTGTAGCTGTATGAAGGAGACAAAAGTTTTCATATCTGGAGCAACCATTATTGGTCGAGATTTCAAGTAGACGTGTCTTCAGGACATTTTTTTTTGGTTTAACTGCTTATCCAGTCACATGATGGCCCCATGAAGTTCTGGTTAGATCTAGGTAGCTGTCAGCACCAGGGTTGCCAGGTGGTTTCGTCAAAAATCAGGACAACGCGAAGTTAAAAATCAGGATTTATCAGGACATCTCTTGATTCATGAAAATTATAAGGATTTCTGCTTAGATTGCATAAATAAAGGCGCAATACATGTCCCTTGATTTATGCAACAACAATACGCAGCTTGTTGGCTGGCCGGTAGTTCATATCGAAAAACACCATTTAAATATCATCTGAACCGAAAACTACCATCTGTTGAATGGGATTAACTATTTTATAACCTATTTATTCGATTTTCTCATAGTTTAACTACAAATTCGATCATATTTACGAGGTTTTTATGAAAATCAGGACAAATCAGGACATTTTAGGGACAAATTTTCAAAAATCAGGACAACTCGAGGGTTTTTGAAAAATCAGGACAGTCTCTCGAAAATCAGGACAAATCCTGATAAATCAGGACACCTGGCACCTCTGGTCAGCACAATCGACCGGGATGTATTGGAATGGGACAGTGGTATGTGACAGCCCTATGTGAAATTGATACAAATTAACGAAAGAATGATATTTTTTGAGGATTTTTTAAAAACTATGGAAAAGTTTCTTGTATACCACACATTTTTTATAAGCGAGAGCATTTTTTGCCTTGTTTGTGATTTTTTTTCTGATTTCGAGTGAGGTTCTATGAAAAATATGTAGATTTTGTACAGGATACGAGCATTTCTGGTGGAAGTAGGACAAAAAAGCTGAAGTTTCTTAACCAATCTCGTGACGTAAACTCTTAACTTCATCTTCCTGGATGAATCTGGTGATCAAAGGATCTGGGGGAACCGTTTATTGTGCTTTACAATGATGGTTGGTTTATTTTTTCATTTTGTTTTGCTTGGTTCCGTACTGATATTCAATGAAATATTCACAAAATCATTTCCACTTGTTAGCAAATGATTCAAAATATACTTTATGAATGTATCTGAGAGAAATTGAACATTCATCATCAACAAAACCAACATTTCAGTTGAATTTTGCTCTTTTCGCATGTTAAAATCTATTATGTGTGCCTCTAATATTGTTTGAGAATAATTGCGATTTTCATTTTCATGCTTGGGATTTTATACAAAAAATTTGTCAATTGCAAGTTGCGTTAAACGATTTTTCATTTTTCTAACACGCCTCTTGAATACGTTCCAACACGCTAGATTTTATTCAACCATATTTGGTTCTGCGTTTGGACTTTTTATGACTTCTCTTTGAGAACCCATACCTTTTCGGGAAGAAGTTGAAATATGGTTATTTTGTAACCGAAATGGAGAACACGCAGAGAAGTTAGAAAATGTTTATTTTTCGATCTTATTCTGCAGGGCAGTTCTTTGTGATCTGCATTTTTTAAATAATTGACATAATTCAGAAAAATATGGTTTTTCGCATTTTTTTTCTTGTGTGTATTTAATACTATTGTCCATTTTAGTAAAAAGATATTTTTATCGCAGTTAATTAAAAAAATATTTAAGAATATTTATATAGGAACAGGAAACTGATCAGGATATGGACGAACAGCAACAAAAGCCTTAATACCCGGTAGCAGTATGAGTAGCAGAAGTTCCCCCGCGACTTCTTCCGGATAGTAAAAAAAAGTTCGCAAGAGGAAGATTTTTCTACCACCTTCTGCTGTCGGCGGAAGTTTCATATGAACTGTGCTGATGTATTCTGAAAAACAAAACTATTTCATTTAGTAACTAACCTTCTTAATCCTTAATCCTGGGAAGGGCTATCACCTTAGCCAAAAAATGGAAACAGTTATAAAGTCATGTTCTCTAAGATTCAAGTCCTCAATTTCGTGATACTTGGAATCCTTCAGGCAGAGCGATTACGATGTTTTTTTTAATTTTTGTCTGTTTGCTGTGTCTGTGGCCCTAAAGCAGTGTCCATTTGGTGCACAGAAATTTGTGTGTTTTTTTATTAGGTTTTGGGATTATTTTATGACGAAAATTTAAAATAAATCATTTACCTTTCATGATCTCCTACGGATTCGATGTGTTTTACTTGACAACTTGATTGATTGAACGCGTTCGCTTTCAAAATGGCGACGAATAATCTTCAAATTATTCAACCACTCGAGTTTATACTCGAGAAGTACTTAATACGGTTAAAATTGATCTTGGAAAACTTCTTAAAAATTAACTATATTGGCAGTTTCGAGGCATAAAATGGTTATATTGAATCCATATTTGGTTTAATAAATATGAGCGTGTAGGTATAACAAACTACCTTAGAGAAAATTAAGAAAAGTTAACCTAAGGGGAAAAATATGAGTAACGGTTCAAAAAAATCGACTTTTTTGCATTTTCTTAAAGCTTGAGGTCTCAAAAATATGTTGGTCCAAGATCCAAGTCGATATCTTCAAAAATAACTAAGTTATGGCCAAAAGAGTGAGCCAACTCCAGAGCGCGCCGTAGTGCATGTTTTGCGGGAGAGCCGAAGTAGGAACGGAGAGCGTCCTTTCAACGAAAACATGTTCAGACCAGTTATATTTCCTTTTTCGGAGAAGAAGCATCACCCGACCCTTATTCTTTTCCAGAAATTGGACGCGTTTCGTCAGTAGATAGTAGTCGTTCCATGTAAGTGAACGCGTTTTTCTCGAAACCACGACTTGAAATGCGGTGACCGCGATTTCTCAAGAACCAGTGGGCCGATTTCCATTTTTTTGTTTGTTGTTTGTTTTGTTGTTTTATTTGGGATTTTAAGCCTCTCGGGTTTATTCATCCCATTCGGTGTGGCTATCTAAATTCGTGGAAACAGTTTGCTGCGTTTTAGGAAGGCTAATAACTTTTCCTCTTCAATGGGACAATTTGACAGGATTTCTCGAAGACTATTCGATAGCTGGCAGTGTTGTCTATCTGGCAAAAACGTGATGCAGTTGCATAAGATATGCTTGACGGTGATAGTGCTGTTGCAAGCGGGGCATTCAGGAGGGTCGGTTTGGTCGAGAAGAAAATCGTGGGTCAGTCGGGTATGGCCAATCCTCAATCTTGTTAGGACAACTCTGTTTGGGCGACTTGGCTGGTCATTCCATTTTTCGGTGCAGTTCTTGATCTCCCGTAGCTTGGCTGTTCGGTTTCTGTCCCATTTTCGGTCCCAGGCGAGCTGGATGTTGTTGGTTGTCAGTTTTTGTGCGTCTTTCTGGGGAATGGGGATTGAAGGAGGATCCATTCTACCTCCTTCGGCTGCTAGACGATCTGCGCATTCGTTACCGGGAATTCCGGCATGTCCAGGTATCCAGACCAGGGTAACATTTTTTCGGAGGGCTAGATCGGTGATTGAGGAAATCCAAGGGTGCTTGAGATTGCCGGCGGAGACGGCTTCTAGCACGCTGGCCGAGTCACTGAATATAGCGGAGGGGCCTGTGTCGGAGCAGTAGTTTTCCAGGGTATATAGAACTGCATAGGCTTCGGCGCTGAAAACTGTGCAGGCGGGTGGTAGGGCTAGGCTTTTGTCTCCTTCATTGGTATGGATGCCGCAGCCAACTTTTTCGCTCTCGGTTTTGGATCCGTCGGTGTAGAAGTGGGGAAAGGAAGGGTATTTTTGGGCTATTAGGTGGTGGAAGTGGGGGAGTACAACAGAGGATGATTGGCCTGCTTTAATTTTTCGGGAAAGACTAAAGTCAACTGTGGGGATTTCATCATTCCAGTAGCGGAAGGGAGTTGGTTTTCTAGGGCAAACTGATGGAAGAAGGGGGATGTTTAAATTTTCTAGAAAGGCGTTGGTTCGGGTGATTAGCGGGGAGTCTATTGATCCACCTATGGCTAACCATCGTAATGACCTTGTTGTTAGGTTTTTGGCAACCAGATAACTGAAAGGTAATTGCCCGCTCTCGGCCATGATGGAGAGGATTGGGCTGGTTTTAAAGGCTGAACTGATGGTTCTTATGCACTGATTATAGAGTGGTTCCAGTGTGTCTAATAACGCCTTTTTTGACCTACTGATAAGTCCAAGTCCGTAGAGGACTATTGGGAGTAGCCACCCATGTAGAAAACGGTACAGTGACTGGCGATGGGCCGAGCTGTTGTTATTGCATAAGAAACGCAAGATATTTAGCTTGTTTTTTGTGTTACATCGAACTTGTTTAAGGTGGCGTTTAAAATTCAATCGGTCGTCAATCCAGACGCCGAGAATTCTGGTGCATCGGACAAGGGGAATTGTTTGATTAAGCAGTGTCAGTGGTGGTAGTTTATTTAGCTTTCTTCGGTTGGGACCAAGATGAAGAAGCTTTGATTTTGTGGGGGAAAAGGAAAAACTAGCAGAGGGGGCCCAGTTGCCTAATATGTTTAACGCGTTTTGCAGTTGTTTACGGGCGTACCGGATAAAAGGTGAGGTAGAGAGGAGAAGTATGTCATCTGCGTATATTAAGGTTTGGATGTTATTGGGGAGAATTTCAAATAAAGAATTGATAGCAATGAGAAAGAGTGTAGGGGCTATTACTGACCCTTGAGGAACACCAGTGTTGACAGAGTGTGCTTGTGAGCGGACGCCATTAATGAGAACCTGTATGGAGCGATTGGACAGGAAACTCCTAATATAATTTAGCATATGGCCGCTAATACCCCAATCAATCAGAGTTTTGATGATAAGAGCTCTGTCGACATTATCGAACGCCTTTGTAAGATCCAAAGATAGTACTTCCACATGGAAGCCGTCGTTCAAAGAGTTTTCAAGGATGGATTCAAGCTGGCAGAAATAGTCGTCCGTGGATCGACCAGGACGAAAGGCATATTGTCCACTATCTAGACGTTGCTGCTTATCGAGGACGGCCTGTAGCCTTCGGTTGACCATCCGCTCCATGATTTTACCAGAGCAGTCGAGTAGCGTGATGGGACGATAGTTGTCCAGCAGATGATGGTTTTGTTTGGGTTTGGGGATGGGTATGACAAGTCCAGTGGCCCAGGATTCAGGTATTTTACCTTCGTTCCAAATTTGGTTCAATATTTCAAGGAAAGATAGTTTGGCAGAGAGAGATAGGTTTTTATAGAATGGATACCCGATGTCATCAGGGCCGGCGGAAAGGCCTTTGACTTTCCGGAGGACGAACTCCAACTCTTTCAATTTAAAGTTAGAGTTGTAATCTAAACTGTTGATGTCCTGTGGTTCGTTATTGGTGTTTGGGGGAGAAGGTAGAGAGGGGGGAGCGATTGTTGTGGAGAAATGTTGACAGAAGGCATCGGCAAGGATAGAAGGATTGTTTGTATAGTGTTGATTTAGAAGAAGGTTGTACTGATTTTTGCGAGGCTGGCCACTAAGGACTTTTATTTTGTCCCAAAGAACGGTAGATGGGGTGTCGGGGCTAATCTCTTCTGTAAATTTTTGCCAGGAATTACGTTTAGCTGTGCGTACTATAGCTCTGGCAGACGATCTAGCTGCTTTGTAGGACTCAAGAACACTACTTTTTCTGGGGTCATTGTCGGGGATCCTTTTTAAAGCACGTAGCCATTTTCTTCGGCGTTTGATCGCTTCCCGAACTTCGGGGCACCACCAAGGGACAGAAGTTTTACCAGGGACGCCACTGGTACGGGAAATGGATTTAGAGCCAGCCTCAAGGAGTATTTCGTTAAATAGGGGGATAGATGTGGGATGTTTGATGGAGATAAGATGATCAGTTTCGAGTTGGAAACTATCCCAGTCTGCTTCGGTGTACTTCCAACGGGGTCTGGATGATGCTATGGGAGTGGGATGCTCAATTTTGATAATGATGGGAAGGTGATCACTGCCATGAGTGTCGTCAAGAATGTTCCAAGACAATCTGGAGCCAAGCTCCCATGAAGCGATAGAGATATCTAGAGCAGACATGTTTCCAGTAGCAGGATCAATTCTGGTGGGTTGACTGTTATTTAGAATTGTCAGATTTTTGGCCAGCACAACATCATCAAGATATGACCCTTTATTGTCGGTGTAAGTACATCCCCAACTGGTGGAGTGAGCGTTGGGGTCAGACATTATAAGAAAAGGAGGGGGGATTTGGGGTAGAAGATCGTCAAGTTTGTTTGAAAATTCACTGAATCTTGTGTGGGGGGGAATGTAAAGAGTTACAACTGAGATTTCGATTGGGGAATGGAGTCGAACGACGACGGTATTCAAAGTTGAGTTAACCGGAATTATGTCGTGTGGGGTTCCATTTTTTATGGCGATTCCGGCACCTTGGCGACTATTACGAGTTGGATCAGAGGCAGTGTATAGTTTATAGTTTTTTATAGTATTGGGTGAGACGGGGGAGTTGGTTAAGATATCTTGTAGGGCAATGACTATGGGTGAGAAGAGAACAGTAAGGTGTTGTATTTCAGGGAGGCGAGATTTTAGGCCGCAGATATTCCACTGTAAGGCTAGATTGCAAGTGCTTTTCATGGTAGGGGTGTTGATTGTGGGATTTATTCTATTGGGGGTTCGGTGAGGAGGAGGAGGTAATGAATGACTAGAGGAGGAGGTTGATATTTGAGAACTATTTGTTTGGAGGGGTCGCAAGGGAGTGGGATGGTTGATAGGAGGGTCAGGATTTGTATTGATTATGGTGAAGAGCAATGAGAAGAGTTGGCTTTTGGCTTACCGTTGTTCCGAGAGCGACGTTCCTCTTTACCTTCGGTGGATGGTGGGTTGGGTGGTTCTTCTGTTGGTCTGTTTTGATCACTACACTTTTTCTTCTTCACTAGATCACTTTTGGCACTGAGGGATTCTTCGGAGGATCCACTGACTCGTTGTCGTTTGGATAAAACACTGGATTGATCAGATGTGTCCATACTGTCGTCGGATTCTTCCAGGGTCGACTCGTTTTCGGATTCGTTTTGAGATCGAAGTTTTCGAATTTCGGCGATGAGTGCAGCGACTTGTTGTTCCAGGTGTTGGATTCGGAGATCTTTTTCAGCTATCGAGCTGCTGATCCGAGCTGTTTCGAGGCGTTTTTGGACATTGTTGGTTTGTTGGGCGGCTAAGTTCCGTGATTTGTATTCCTTGACTGCATCAGCTTGGCTTATGTTCAGATCGATTCGGAGGCGCACAATTTCTTGTTCTTCTCGGAATTTGGGACAGTTTCGGTTGGAAGCGTGGTGGGATCCATCACAGTTAATGCAGCGCAGAGGGTTGTCGCATTCCTCGTGGTAAGGTTTTTCACCACAAGAAAGGCATGTTGGTTCCTTTCCTTGTTTGCAGCGCAGTTTGGAATGGCCGTATTTACCGCAGCATAAACACATGAGAGGGCGGGGATAATAGGCTCTGGTGGATACTCGAATGTAACCGAACATGATGTGTGTGGGTCGAGTGGTTCCCTTGATGGTGAGGAGAAAGGAATTTGTTGGGACTTCTTTGCCTTCAGCTTTTCGCACGAATCGATAGACGCTTGTGACATTTTGATCAGCAAGTTCCTCGGCCAAATCCTTGTCGCTTATTCCGGCGACATCACTGCAGGTGACAACGCACTTGGTGTAGTTGAGAGTTTGGTGCATTTCTGTTGCAACTGGGGTTCCGTCGATCAGTTTAGACAGCTGTAGAAGTTTTCCAACTTGGTTGGGGTTGCGGACTTTGAGGAGGTAATTTTTACCACCATCGATGGGATGGGCTCCGTGGATTTTTCCAACAAGCTGGTCAACTGATTTTGAGATGACAAAAGGGTTGGTAGGGAGCTTTGATGTTTCGGGTTGAGGTTTCAGAAGGATGAATTGAATGTCCCCATGGACATCTTTCGGATCCATCCAGGACGGTAAGCACTGGGGTGATAAACCGGCGAATAATGAGCGCGAACTTGTCGTGAGAAAACACGTAGGAGAGCGAAACTGCAGAGAGAAATCCAAAAGCACGTCTGAACGTGACGACGTTTCACTTGCGGGAGATTTTTCTTTTTTTTTTTTTCGGCCGGGGCTCGTTTTTGTCCATTTTTTTGGTTTCTTTTGATTCCTTATAAAACTACCCGGTCCTTGACGTACGAAAATTTGCAGTTTTTTGCTTAGGTTTTTTTTAACTGTCAAAATAGTGACAAAATGTTAGGTAAAAAAACGCTTTTTGTTCAAACGTCCGCCACTTTGTCCAAATTCAATTTTTCCGAAGAAGCTCTACGTCAAGGACTTGGCTTACTGTAAAACTAACGCGGATTCACTAATTTCGCAAACCATGTTTTGCCAGCAGAGCTCCACGGAAACCGTCATAGCGTCGCCATTTCTGGACCGATTTCAATGGTAAACAATGAAAAAGATACACAAAATGTTGGATTATAGGATGAATAAAATGCTTTGGCCATGTTGGTGTCAGAAGAAAAAGAAGAAGGAAAGCCTCCAAAAACTCTAACGGGTAAAGAAATGTGGGACTAGTGAAGGTATAATTTTTTTTAAAATCTTTTAGTGCTAAATTTAGCTTTAAACTTCAGCTTTAAAATGAGTGAGAATGGAAAAAAATAAAGATTGTAAGACTGTAAATATCTACATCATTCCCAAAACCAACTTTAGAATGCTATGCAAACCTCAAAAACTTTATGGAATAAAACTCATTTCATTTGAACCCTAGACACAACCCCTCGACCGTATCACCTACTCCCGAATCGGGATGTTTGTGATTCCATCACTCATCAACAGCCATCGCATTGGCGCGAACCTTTGGTGGAGTGTGTTCCGCATCAGAAATGCGACGACGACGCCCTGGCCACTTAAAGGTTGCGGTGGTGTCTCTCTTTTATTTTGGACCGAGCAGCAACAACGGACATCATCGCTATTGCATCTGTAGATACACGGGGATATGTTGGAAGTCTATGGAAATGATCACAAATTGAATTTTCCGCAAAGGTGGTGGTGAGGCGGATGGATAAACCCCTACCCGGGAGTCCAACATCATTTTCTTTGGAGCTAGGGTTTGGGGGTTAGAGGACGAGAAAAGACGAAGGAGAGAAGTCAATTCTCCTCCACCAAATCGGTTAGGTTAGCCTCTGGTCAGGTCGGGTTGAGTGGTCGTTTCATAAATTTGAATGTTAAATTGGCTTTCCCTTATTTTGAGAAATCGGTAGTACCTACCCTTCGTTGGAATTCGAAGGATATCGTGTAGACTACATTCAGGCGAATCCCTCGAATGCCCGAAAGGAAAAACGAATGAGAATAAACTGTTGGTAGAGTAGAGAAAAAGTTCAAATCGTTCCGAGTTTCTTGTTCTTGACTTCCGCGCTTAGCATTTCTCCTCCAAGAAAAAAACAGTACTTTCTGTGATAGTTTTCTTGTAAGGTACCAGCAGGTTTTTTTTATCATAGTGTCCAGAAGAAGGTAAGGTGGATTAAATTTGCCTCCGAAACGAAAGGTGAGCTCATAAAAATTGAACGTGGACGTGCTCACTTGGAAACATATTTAATATTTCCGCTTTCGTCTGGCCAAACATGAAAGAAAGTACAAAGAAGGACTTATGGATATGAATAAATTTTGGAACGTTGAGTTTATTCAAGGTATTTCTGCAGCGCAACATTTCCAGGTTTGATATATTGAAGGTTTTTGCTCGAAATTGAGACTGAATATTTCTTACACGAAATTGGTTTCGCTTCTGGTGAGTTTGGTTTCGATTCTTCTGCGTTGAAACACTTTTAAAATAAGTAAAATCAATTGTCTTGAATCTTGAATCTTGAATCTTGAATCTTGAATCTTGAATCTTGAATCTTGAATCTTGAATCTTGAATCTTGAATCTTGAATCTTGAATCTTGAATCTTGAATCTTGAATCTTGAATCTTGAATCTTGAATCTTGAATCTTGAATCTTGAATCTTGAATCTTGAATCTTGAATCTTGAATCTTGAATCTTGAATCTTGAATCTTGAATCTTGAATCTTGAATCTTGAATCTTGAATCTTGAATCTTGAACCTTGAATCTTGAATCTTGAATCTTGAATCTTGAATCTTGAATCTTGAATCTTGAATCTTGAATCTTGAATCTTGAATCTTGAATCTTGAATCTTAAATCTTGAATCTTGAATCTTGAATCTTGAATCTTGAATCTTGAATCTTGAATCTTGAATCTTGAATCTTGAATCTTGAATCTTGAATCTTGAATCTTGAATCTTGAATCTTGAATCTTGAATCTTGAATCTTGAATCTTGAATCTTGAATCTTGAATCTTGAATCTTGAATCTTGAATCTTGAATCTTGAATCTTGAATCTTGAATCTTGAATCTTGAATCTGGAATCTTGAATCTGGAATCTTGAATCTTGAATCTTGAATTTCGAATCTTGAATTTCGAATCTTGAATCTTGAATCTTGAAATTTGAATCTTGAATCTTGAATCTTGAATCTTGAAACTTGAATTTCGAATCTTGAATCTTGAATCTTGAATCTTGAATCTTAAATCTTGAATCTGGAATCTTGAATCTTCAATCTTGAATCTTGAATCTTGAATCTTGAATCTTGAATCTTGAATCTTGAATCTTGAATCTTGAATCTTGAATCTTGAATCTTGAATCTTGAATCTTGAATCTTGAATCTTGAATCTTGAATCTTGAATCTTGAATCTTGAATCTTGAATCTTGAATCCTGAATCTTGAATCTTGAATATTTAATCCTGGGTTACAACTCATCCAGTCCGTTTAATCTACTAGTACCCAACACCGAGCCACAAATAGCAGCCCCATTACTCATCCGATAAAACAATAACCACTCCCTCCTCGATAAATTACGTCGCAGGCAGGGGCAAAAACTAAAAGGACAGGTAATTTGATACCACCTCACCCCCCAAACAGCGAGGCCGTCTGCCTCCGGTAGAACCCATGAGACGTCTCGCAGCAATCCAATCCATCAATATCAATGATAATTTCTTGATTGATTCATTTCCAGCGTTTGCCGGTTTCCGGTTACCTTCCTACTTAGGGCTGTGGCCGGTAAAGATCTCGGCAGAGATTCCCCGATTCGTTCCCTGGGGGAAGGATGAAAAAAAGGTAGGAGTTTTGGTCTGGCATTTACGGAAAGAACAAAAATATATCTGGAAGATTCAATTATAAGACAACAGGAAGGCTGGAGCCCTGAGAAATGACAAAGCATTAGCCGGTGGCATCCAATGTCAATTGGAGTTTTTGCGGGGCAAGCGTCTGATGAATCGACAAGTATTATCGGTTAATGGTTCCCGTTTTTTTTTAGGAAAGTGAGATAACTGAGATGAAACTCACTCATACCTTTTCATCAATAGCTTTATTGTTTAGTCGTGTTTTGTCTAGGAATTGATATTGAAAATCTTATACTGTTGTTTACAAAACTACAACACAGTTGTCCTTTCGTTTGAACAACGAAAGATGGCGAGTCTTTTCCGGTGATTCAATCCTTGATTTTGCGTAGAAACTTACGATGTTAAACGAAAAGCGTTTGCAGCGTACGGCGATTTGTTTTACACTATGGCGACCGTCAGAAATTTTCGAACATATTTCAGCATGTGACCCAATAGTAAAATTTTGATACTATTTGAAGTTTTAATTTCATTGATTAAATACACAAAGGAACAGCATTTTTGTGCCTACGTTTCAATAACTGGTATTGAAAGATTTTGGCGTCATGAATTCGAATTATTTTCAAATTATGTCTATCACCTCTAGTACTTATTATCCTTCATTCAGATCTATTCTAGATATTTTCGTTTCAGAGATACAACGCTTTCAAAAAAAATGCTTCTTTTTTTTAATTTGTATTGATATCATTTGATTAGATTACAAATTTATTCGCGGTCCTCATTCATTAAATTTCAAAATCTTTGTCATGTTCTGTAATTTTTCCAGTAAAGTGAACACTTTTATTTAATTAATTTTAACCTAATTTAAAAAGTTATCTCGAAAACAAGAGCAGCTTGTAATAAACTGATTGCTTATTTGGAATCAGCACCCCAAAATTATTCAATATTAGCTCTTCAATTCTTTGCACTTCGGAAAAATGTAAATTTTATTGCCTTGTGTAGTACGTAGGGCCGTGAAAAGAACTGCCCCATGAGGGTGGTTTTGGTGACAAAATTTTTCCTACGTATAACATTTTTGTTTGAACAGTGCATGCCTTGGCAATATTTAAAAAATGTAGGCCTACTAAATGCTTTTAAATTAAGGTTGCCAGATTGCCCGGTTTTATCCGGGTTTGCCCGGAAATTTTATGTAAAATTTTGGAAAAATCCAGCTCGGCACGGTTGTCCGGATTTCATTGAAAAATTCCTGGATTTTGCCCTGATTTTTTAACTTTATTTGTCAAAACATACAAAAAATATTAAATTGTATTGCAATTTTTTTTTAAATTTATGCCTCGAAAAATAAAATTTTTTGAGCAAATTTCATTAAAATAATCATGAAAGTTTTTTTTGGAAGCCTTAAATACGATTTAGAATCTGTAAATAAATTAAGATGAAATTTTCTTTTCAATTTTTTTTCTCTTGATTTTTGTCGGTTTTGACCAAATTTATCCGGGTTATGCCAGGTTTTTTGATCGACAATTTTGAAATCAAATGCACGGATTTTGCCAGGTTTTCATACAAAATTGCCCGGATTTGTACCGCCCGGATACGTGCTGAAAAAATTCTGGCAACCTTACTTTACATTATAAGTTATTCTTCTTCTGTTTTTACCAACATAGCCAAACTGGTAAGCATCCTGGAAAATGAAAGACTTGCACCCTTCATTTTTCTTCTCAACACCATTCATCTGACACATTAATGTATTGCAGATATCACTACGGCCAGGCCAACCATGTGGTAAATACCGCAAAAGATACTGAAATAAGGGGAAGAATATTGCCCTGAGTTTCCTACAAAACGCTTTTCATACATACGAATAATGAATGTTGGTTAATCGCCGCGATGTATTGTTGTTGAATTTTATCGACGTTTTTTGACGAGTTTTACAAATTAAAAACTGTCCAGACGTTTCGAGCTACTTTGGCGTTCGCTCCTCTTCAGTGGACACTAAAATATTTTTTTTTAATTACAATTTAATACTACAATTACAATTTTTGATTTCTAACTTACAAATAACTGGCTTTCGTCCATACTAAATTGTTCTGGCTCAGTTTGTTTTGTTTTTCGTTTACATTTGTGTGTCAGTGTCTGTGTTAATTTGTCAATGACGGGGTCGTATGCTGTTTTAAAATTACATGAATCTCGTTGTCTGTTTACAACATTACTGTCCCCTCTTAGTTTTATGTAAAAAGTTTCTGTAGTTATTCTTGCGTTGTATCCTGCTAGTTTAAGTAATCGCGTTACTGGTAAATCGGTAAATTGGTAAATCGCGTTTTGAGCACTTTTGTGCCCTTTATGTGAATTAAGTCCCTTGCAACGTACATATAAATCACTTTTGCAACTTTTAAGTTCATTAATGAGTACATAAAGTTCACTCAAGGAAATTGGGCAGTTTATTGTCTTTGTCAGCCAATATATAATTTTCAAAGCCTTCATTCAAGTAAATATGCGACTTTTGGTTGCTTGGGATTGTTCACTAGTTCGGAACCGTTGCTTAAAAACCAGGAATCAGAACCTACTGCAGCCGAAGTTTCTAAAGTTGATTTGTTTATTCCCACATCCTGTTGTTTTTTCCTAACAGCACTTTTCACAATTTTGAACACTTTGAGTCGTGTCGGTTAAAATCCTCTCTAAATAAACCAATTAGAATTAGAGAACACATTAAGAAGCAGTTCATTTGTTTTTGGTTCTTCCTTTTTTTTCCTCTTACCTCTTTAGTTAGAACGACTTTTACTAGGAGCGAAAAATTTAGATGTCCGCGCTTGTCAACGCCTACTCGTATTCCTCTTCAAGTGCTATGAGTTATAAATCCTAAGAGTAAGTTCACTGGTGTTGGGAAAAAGTGGTAGAAATTTTGACATTTTGAAAATTTGACCATGTAAAAATGTTTATTCAAGATCTTGGGGCCACAGATCTTGAAAATGTTTTTGCACGGCAAAATTTTCAAAATGTGCCGTACGTGTCAAAATTTCTACCACTTTTTCCCAACGCCAGTGAACTTGATCTAAAAGTTTCCAAATTCTTAAAGCAAGTTCACTGGTGTTGGGAAAAAGCAGTAGAAATGTTGACATTTTGAAAATTTTACCTTGCAAAAATGTTTTCAATATTTTTGGGCGTTGTATTTTTTTACAGCACTGGCACTGTTTCTATTTCAGCTGTATGTGAAAGAAACATTGCAATTTTTGCATTACAGCATGCGAACTGGAAGGCAACAGATCTTGAAAAATTTTCAATGAAAATGTTTTTGTGTGGCAAAATTTTCAAAATGTGCTAAAAGTGACAAAATTTCTACCACTTCTTCCTAACACCAGTGAACTTGCTCTTATAAAACTGGTCTTGAAGATTTCATTTGAAAAAAAAAACATCGGTGAAAATGTGTCGAAAACGTAAAAATAAAATTAACACATTTTAGGACTTTCCGCCAACTTGCTACATGCAAAAGCATAACTCAATTGTTACAAATTTAATCATAATGAAATTATATTCTACAAAATTGAACACAACACTTCACGCATGTCAAAGATACTAAATTGGTAAAGTTTGGAATAGATATTTCTGAGATATAGAATCTAAAATATCGGTGTGTTAACAGATTAAGTTTGCGGTTCAAATAATATTTTCAACTCTCGTAAACTCGATTAAGTTTGAGTTTTAAGTTTAAAATTGTATCTGAATAATTTACAGTACAAATAATGTTAAACAACAAACCGATAAATATTTTACCAGCCGAATTTTCGCCTGAAGATCAAGAACAAGTTCATTAATCATAAAAAATTAACTCTTAACACCATATTTCTTTATTAAAATCCTGCAAAAATAATTTTAATCAAAAACTAGATTTTTTAAAGGACGCAATATTAAATCTTAATTTAGATCTTATTTTATAACAATGTTATGTATTTGAAACTGACTCTGATTGAATATAAAATGGAAAAATGAATAAACCCTTTTTTTATTAATCTTCCAGCTAAATCTAATTCTGATTTTTTAATTTTAAGTCCGAATCTGAATTCATCATTTTGAATAAATCATGAATGATAAAAGATTTTGAAAAAAATCCCAAAATTCACAATTCATTCAACGAGTTTTTTTATCAGAATGCTTTATAAGAATTCTTGTATTTAAATTTTAAATTTTTGGTTTTCGATATGAATGCTTTCTCCAATTATTCATTCGTTATTCAACTCGTCAATCTGAATGAAAATTCCGGATTATGAAATTTTTTTCTGGTATTTCCAAACTTTTTCAAGTTTGAAATCGCCTTAAGAATTATGGGGAAAAATTTTAAATCGAAAGCTTAAAAATGGTTTGTAATTTTTAATATAATACATCACTAGCTAACTTTGTTGAAAATTTCATCAAAATCTATCCACGCAATCAAAAGTTATTCACAATAGAATTTTAAGCTTGAATTTCGAGTAAAGTTCTTGAATATCAATCAACAAGTGAGAATTTTTTTTTAAACTGTAGTAGAATTGTTAACCTGGGTTCACATTTTAGTCTTTCATCAAAATATGATCAGGAATTTAAAATGTTGTGTTAGAAAAAAAACATTTTACTTGAAATTTTTGGACACTCATTGGAGGAGGGGATTTTTCCTGGACGTTGGAGGCATTCAAAATCGGAAATGGGAAAGCTCTTATTGACAATGTACTTCAAGAAACCCAAAATTTGTAATATTATCGCTCAGACTAGAGAAAAAAAAACAAGCTTACGTAGAGTTATGACTCATGTGCCTCAATGAAGATTTGGGTTAAATTTTACCTTATAACCTGTGTGGTGGCAAACGTGACATGTACTGAGTACCGCTACTTATGACTCACGCGTTACAAATAATCTTTGACTGTCTTACGGACAAACTAAACTTTAAATATTAAACAAGTTGCCGAATAATACATATCTGACTTCGGAAGTATTTTTTTATGTACACAATTTTGAACAAATATTTTGCCTAACTAGAATCTAGTCTTGACGGTCTATTTCTGTACCTATAGACTACGATGCCTCGGGGGATTGTCTATGTTTAGGAAGGTTTAGGCTCATTTCGTTTTACCGTCTCCTGCTCTTCTGCCCAACTGCCTAGCGCGAACAATCAACGTTAGAACTTTCCCGTTAAACTGGTCCGACAATTGCCGTGTGAATGGTTAAAGTTTTGTCGAGCGTAAATTGTTTCTCTTCCAACTTCCGAGATGATGTTGCGTGGAGTGGGAAAGGAAACAAACCAGTATGGGTGGGAAAACTTTTCCGGGACGCCGCGTTTTATTTTGTCCCTAAAGGGACGCAACATTAGGAAGCGTGTTGAAATGATTGAATTAGCCCTCCCGTGCCTGTGGGTGGGTTGAACATTGGCAGAAAAGGCAGAAAGAAAAGCGCCAGGCGAATGGGTACATAATCAGGGCAACTGAAGCTACAATATACGGCTTTTCACAGGTAATCAAAACAGATTGCGGATTAAATTGGATGGATGCTTCAGGCGCGGTTTTACGCATAATTTAATTTGCGGTTTCGGTGTTGTTGAATTAATTTGCAAACAGTACCTGGGAACCAGTTTAGATGAATTGCAATCTATTTTCGCTGAATTTTTAAATTGACCGTAAACAGCAAAACAGGTGTGATTGCATCTCTCTGACTTTATGACATGTACCGGAGAGTTATTATCCTTTTTTCGGTTTGATTATAGACTTTTTATTTTTTTTATTATACCCGGCTCATTGGTTAGCTTGACATTGACCTTCCATGATTTGTATTAAAAATTCGTAGTATATGTTCATATCTGCAAATTTTCTGACGTTTGTTCATTTATTTATTTATTTAATGTCTTCGAAGGATAATTTCGCACAGACTTATTGAGCTAAAAATTGTCTTAACCTATTTTTATACATTTGTTTTGAAATGCCAAAATCAAAAATGCTGGCACACTCACTGAAGTAACGGCTGCACGTGTCCATTGGGTTGAAATATCCATACGTTGTTCGGTGAGCGGGAATCCAAAGGAGCTGTTGAGTTCGAAGTGGGCGTGTAGGAGCAAATAGATGGACATTTTGTAACAACTCACTATTTTCGATGTTGCCGCTCAGAATGTCATATGTGAAAAGACACTGTAAGAATTTCCTTCTACGGGACAGCGTTTCTAAGTGTATAAGGTTACATCGGTGTTCGTAAGGTGTTGCGATTTCTGGATTCCATCCTAATTGCCGTAGAGCGAAGCGAATAAAGGCTCGCTGGACACCTTCGATGGATTGGCTAAGAGTTGATTGATACGGGGCCCAAACAGGAGCTGCGTACTCGAGAATGCTTCTGACAATCGAGCAATAAAGAGCTTTGTAAGCATAAATATCGTTGAAATGAACAGTGTTTCGACGAAGAAAGCCAAGCATTGCGTACGCCTTTGCGATTGTGGTGGCAACGTGTGTGTGGAATCTCATCCGACTGTCAAAAATTACACCTAGGTCCTTAATTGTGTCGACCCTTTCCAAAGAGCAATCATTCATGACGTAATTATGGAGAAGCAAGTTGCGTGATCTCCAGGGTCAGGCGAATTTTGTCATAATTGTAATTATTATTCATATGCCATTAATTTTTGTCATTTTTACAATTTTAAATATTTTTGTCATTTTTGGCATTTTTGTCATTTTTGTCATTTTTGTCATTTTTGTCATTTTTGTCATTTTTGTCATTTTTGTCATTTTTGTCATTTTTGTCATTTTTGTCATTTTTGTCATTTTTGTCATTTTTGTCATTTTTGTCATTTTTGTCATTTTTGTCATTTTTGTCATTTTTGTCATTTTTGGTCAAACCAAACTTGGCATCCCCGTGCTCTCCTTGTGTATGAATCTCTCTCTTCAAATCATTTTTCAGATATTATCCCAATTTTTGGTTAAAGTGTTCTATTGCAATCATAGCATTTTAATTTATTGTGATCATAATCCATCAACAGCCACATTACACAGCTTTGCCAAATCGATAACGGTCGTTCTTTCATTAACGTTCAGACGAGGCGGCGCCAAAAAACTGTCAGACGCCACCAAGTCTGCGTCAAATTGCCAGAATCTCCGGAACGAATCGTAGAGAAGGAAAAAAAAACAACCCACAAACCTCCAACAACTGATGTGAATTTATTCGGAGCTCAACAGTCGTTGGCCACAGACGAGGGGCGGTTTTATTGTTGATGTGAAACTTTAGAATTTAAAGATTGGTGGAAATTTTTATGTTAAAAATTCTATAAAGCACAAACTATTCAGTGGTTTTGGGTTGAATGCTTCAGAATGGAACATTTAGATGTCACCGCTAAATTTGGAAATTTTTGACAGTTACTTTCAGTAAAGACCCAGGGATCGTTCGTGTCATCATTGATGGACCCCTCGTCCGCAACGATTCTGTGTCGCACACAAAGCGTCACCACAATGACGCGGGAAAAGCGTAAAAGGATGCTTGGTTTACCATCAAATGATGCAACTGTCCCCGTTTTAAGAGGTTTTTTTCTGCTGTTTGTCACTGGTCCCCAAAAATGAGCGACAATTTGGCGCGACAAGACAAACAGTGCAATAATCATAATTTATTTGCAGTTTGGAAACGACCCCTTACTCTCGAAAGTCTGGGGTTGAATGTTTTTAAAAGTTGTTTCCCCCTTTCCCTCGCTCCTTAGCATGGCATGGCGGGACCAATCGAGCCAACTAAAAGTTGAGCACAGAGAGGGGGAAACGCGCTTGAAAAAACTGTTATAAAATCAAATTTATTATTTAAACATGGTTGGCTTACTCCTTGAGCAGCTCAGCACTGTTTGGCTCGATGCCCGACGCAAGGCGAATCTTCCCCAAAATAAGAAACTAAAACAAAATTCCCCGAGAGGAATGATTTCAGCATCTCCGTTGGCGTCGTCGTTGTCGTATTTCTCATTCTTGCTAGCAAAAACTAATATTTGCATAGATCATAGGACGAGCTGGAATGTTGAACATGAAAATCACGCGCTCGAAATAAGAAAGAGGGAATTCCTAGAAACGTTTTAAGTAAAGTTGGTGGTATGTTTTTAAAAGGAGTTAAATGAAGTGTCCGGCCCAAAACCTTTTATAATTTAATTGCAAAATATTCCGCCAATCTCGTTAATCAATGCGTTCTCAAGAGATTAGTTCATTTAGAAATGGTACACTTTCTGTTGCAGATAACTAATATCCTAGTTATCGGACACACAAGCATTTTGTTGCCTGTAAAAGTACTATCCGACCTATTTTTTTCCAAATTTAAAAATTTAAACGTTTTGAGATATTTAAGATGCAAGATAAAAAGAAAAAACATATTTTACACAGCATCCTTCAAAATCCATCATTATCAAATTGATATCTGTCAAAATCGTTGATTATTCAAAAAAAATTCTGGGCGTGAGTGGTGGAAAAGTATGCAAATACTATCAAAACTGTCCACAAAGCTCGGAACATACGTTGAAGTGAAGCACATGATCGGCAACTTCGGTTAAGGATCATCAGGGAAGCCAAGTTCGTACCAGAATTTTTAATTTTTAATAAGCGAAAAACTAAGTGTAGATCTCTGAAATGTCCCGCCTTTTTTCTCCGGTAAACTTAAAGCACTGATCATTAAAGTGTTGCCCAGCTATGAAACAAAAATAAAACCTTATCTCACACAACAAATTTTCGCTAGTTCCAGAGCTCGTAAGCTGTAAGGCAATGAGACAGATGATTTCTAATGGACGACAAAACTTGTGAAAAAAACCTATTTCTAACAAATTCCAGCGGTTGAATACTATAACATTAACGGTTTTGCTTCGTTTTTGTCAGATTTTGCCAGAGTAAAAACGTTTTTTAATGGCACAAAAACAAACAAGTGTTGTTAATTTCGAAACAGCTGAATCCACCAAATTTCCCTCAGTTTCTTTCAAAAGAGAATTATGTTTCTTTTCTGGAGTCAGGAAGACGATGCAAAATTTTGTGAGTCACGTCACGTGACTGGAAAATAAGTCCCATCGCGTCGTTTTTTGCAAGTATGTGTAACAGTAGACTGAGTCGATTTGGGGTCATTTTGGAATTTCTCAAACCCTGGGATCTAAAAAGCTTTGCCTTGGTCCAAAATTCATCCATGATTTTTTGCAGAATTTTTAAGTAACGTTTACATGAGTAAATTTGAACTTTTAGGTTTGTATGGAAAAATTTAATATTTTGTACTGAAAAATCAACATCATTTTTGATTCATCGGTGGAACCAAGCCAGTTGATAGTTTTTGTGCCAATTTATAAAATTCCTTAAGGAAATTTTTCGCTGAACAACTTTGTCGAAGACCGTAACTTCGTATCTTATTAGGAAAAAAAGTTATTAGCTGAAAGAAACGAACAGAAAACAGAATGCATTCTGTACATTCGGGTACAAGAATGTAAGTGGAACAAATAAATCATGAATTCTGATCTAGAATTTAGATTCAGATTTTGAATTTCGGCTCAAAGTGAAGAATTCAGACTCGGGATTCAATCTTAATATTCGTAGTAAGATTCAACTAGAATTTAAGTTTTATAATCAATATTAACTTGATTATAAAACTCAAATTCGAGCTGAATCTGATTACGAATTTTAAATTTTCTGTCTGAGTTCTGCATTTTGGGCCTACATTCAAAATCTGAATCTAAATTCCAGATAAGAATTCATAGGAATTTAAAATGAAAAAGCGATATATGATCAGAACCCCCTACCAAAAATCTCTTACTTGATTCTGAATTTATGGGTTTCAATAAAGAAAAATTTCAATTATTTACTCGTAATTAAACTTGTAAATTTGAACAAAACTTTCGAATGATGAAATTGTTTTATATTTTTGAATTCTGGACTCATTAAATTTTCTTATGTTTCAATTCTGCATATGAATTAAGGATTAAAATTTCAAATCTTTGAAATCTTAAAAATGGTTTAAATTTTAAATACTTTTTTTTCAAATTCCGAAATGATGAGTGTTAAATATGAAAAATCCATCTTATTTTAGTATGAAATGTAAAATAAAGATTCGAAACAGGATTTTATCTCAATGATTTTCCAAACTGAAAATCAAGAACAATCAACTGGGTAGAAAGTGCTACAAATGTTTCCGCAAATATCCGGGTTATTTTGTGATATGATTCAGCACGTATCCGGGCGGCGCAGATCACTGCAATTTTATTTAAATACTTGGCAAAATCCGGTCATTTGTTTTCAAAATTGACGACCAAAAATCCGGCCAATTTTGTCGAAACCCAAAAATTACTTATCAGAAGTCCAAAAAAAAAATGGAAAAATATGTTTTTCCATCAAAATTTATCGACAGATTTTAGGCTTAAAAAAACTTCTTATGATTATTTTTGTAAAACTTACTCAAAACCTCTCGTTTTGGACACATAAATAAAAAAAAATTTAAAACACAATTTGTTTTTTTTTTTGTTTGTTTCATTTGCCAAATAAAGTGAATAATTCCGAACTTTTTTCAATGAAATCCAGGCACTCGGGCCGGGCCAGACTGTTCCCAAATTTTGTATTATTGAATCGGGCAATCTGGCAATCTTACCCTTGCATAAACTGGGCATATTGTTTCAAAATTTTCTCCATAATCCGGCCAATATCCAGGCAAATTTTGGAATTTTTCCATTAAAATCAAGAAGAAAAACACTTGAAAAATTGATTTTTTTTACCGAAAAAAACCAGCCGATTTAGAATTATATTTTAGGCTTCCAACAACTCTTTTTTGTTTATTTTGACGAAATTTGTTTAAGCAATTTTTTTTTAAGTGAAAAGAACTGTGCAATATCTGGGAAATCTGGCAGGCTTAGTCTAACGTTATGGAGTTTGTTAGAATTTTTGTAGTCGAGCTTTTGGAATTCAATATTCGGGACTAAATTACTATCAACAAGTGAGATTTTTTTTTTTTAATTTTTTGTGAAATTTGGGACCTGGTATAAGATTTTGAGGTTTTGGACACTACCTATTTAAAATTTTAAGTTTAGCGAAACATCTTCCGCTGGGCATTTTTGAACTCTTATGGAGGATCTCAAGTCCCAAATACAACCCCCCCCCCACCCCCCCCCCCCCTCCCATCTCCACCTTCCCCATTCCTACGGCCATGATGTGTAGTATAGATCTATCAGTTGTTCGCTTATCACCTTGATTTAACCCTTCGTTTCATAAAGTTACAAATATGCAACAATTAATTAAAACTGTTCTAAACTTCACATTTAGCTAAAAAGTAATTTTTTTTTTCGATGGGAATAATATTTATAATTTCAAGATCACGTTCAATTAAAAAAAAAATATTTTTAGTGTTTATAGGAACCAAAATAACCCACTTGAATCTGAAAAATATGGAATGTGGAAAAAGCCTAATTTTTCAAATTTTTGGCCTAGTGTAGTTCATATTGAGAATTTTTTTTCGACTCAAAAAAAATATTTTCGTATTCGCACTAAAGTAATTTACATAATAAACAAAATTTGAGATTTTTTTTTTGTTTTTTTCTCTGATATAATGGGTTTTCAATAACTGTTGCAAATATGCAACACCATGCAACGGTAGTACCCTAGGTAGTTATATGGGTTCCATAGTGTGTTTTCGAAACTTGCATCGTTAAACAGTGTATTTGTTTCCCGATGACAATGTTTTCGTTATAAATGATTTATTATCATGTTCAGGCCGTATTAAGAGGGGGGGGGGATGAGAAAAATTGCCCCCCCCCCTGAATAAAGAGGGCCCCCGAGGTGATAAAAATAAAAGTTTTGCTCTAAACCGTTATCAAAACTAGAAAAATATTATAAAAAGTTCAAAATTTATCAAACTTTAAACTAGGACGGGTCCGAATAATTAACTTATTTGGGATTTGTAATTCAGCGTATGTAAAACACATTATTTTGATTTTTTTTCCGCGGCCCATTGGTATAACAAATACATATTTTGAATAAAAAAAAATGTCGGATGCCTTCACAACTTGCAAAATAAGCATACACCAATTTTCAAAAGTTCTATATTATTCAACGTGATTCAAACTCAAGTACGGGGCTTTATCCAGAGAGTTTAAAAATCTAAAAACAAACAACGAATACGCTTTTTTATTTTTCCACTTGAAAACTCAGTACTATCTGCCAACATTCGATAACCGAGGTTTGAAGTATTGTTTTGCTTTTTTTTTTCTTAGAGATGAAGGAATGATTTGATTGAAAATTACAATGCTCATTATTTTTTACTAAAGTATGAGCCGTTTCTTATTATCAATCGACGAAAAATGCTCTTTATTTATACTATTTAACCTTTTCCTGGAAGCTCTGGAAGTTGATTTTAAATTGAAACTTTTTGTTCTCGAATTTAGTTTTATTTTTATTTCTTTTTTATTCTTAAACTGATTTCAAGTTTGAATTCTAATTTTAGAATCATGTTCCAAATTCTAATGCTCATTCCGAAGAAATCTTTATTGTTCTTTTAATTTTGCCAACAAATGATATTTAATAGTTTAATGTAATTTGTAATTGGATCATTCCTTCAAAACTAAATTGAGACTTTGCTCTTCAATATTAAGTTTGTTTATTAAAACTGGCATATAGTTATGGTATGATTTAAGATTAAGAATCTTTATCAGAACCAATTTAAATACGTTTTCGGAATTGATATGTGTTGATTTGTTCAAGGTTATGTTCAGAAAAGTTGTATAGGTAAGAAGCTTTCCATTTTGCCGCCGGTCGTGGCCTAGAGGATAGCGTTCCAGCCATCTAAGCCAGAGTCCATGAGATCGAATCCCGATCACGACACATATAGTGCTCTTTCCGTGGTCTGGTGGTAAGATGCTAGCCATAAAATCCTTGAAAGATGTACGCCTTAGAGTTAAGTAAATTAGATCTCTTCAAAGAAACATGAAGTTTCACTGAGATCCTATATGTGTGTGTTCGTTTTTTTAGCACCTTCAAGCAAACGTAAGAAATAATTTCCTTAGTAGGTCGTATATTATCGCATAACTAGTCCTAGCTAATTTCTTGAGAGTCTTTGTAGTTTAGTGGATAAGCTGCTGTGAGTCTGGTTCCGATGTGCCAGGCTGGGTTCGATTCCCGGTATCGGCGAGACAACTTTTGGGTTCGAATCCCATAAGAAGCCGACAGGTAAGATGTGTTTCCTCTTATAACTGATTATATGAATGTTTAACCAGCTACCAGCTGGCCAGGTATATGCACGGATGCCGGAATACCTCTAAGTAACCTGATTGACTCGTTCTTCCAAAATATACCTACATACGAAGCCATGGGGTCGGTTCCAGAATGCATGAGAGCACATACTTAGGCAGAAACTGCGGTGAATCCGTGCACCCATGGTGGAAAACCAACATACATAACTACTCCCAGATAAATTCTTAACTTTCCGGTGTCCAGAAATCTAGATTTGCGAAGTTCCTGTGCGAAAACTATGATTAGTGCAAAAGAAATTAGGAATAAGCATTTATTTCCAGTTGTCAAGTGTGAAGAAAAAAAGGTGTAACCGTTTCATGTTGTTGCAAATATGCAACAATTAATATTTTTGCTAAATAACCGAATTATGTGAAAATAATATTTTTTCCTTATTTTTCCCTTCATGTATTCATCATTGCGCACTATTGAGAATTTTTTCGAGAAAAAATAAAAAATCATGAAATGAAGGGTTAAGCAATCAAGTACCTTAAATTTAGTACCGTTGCACTGCTAGAGCGGCCCAAGTGACCCGACTTTCGAAAAAGTTATGCGCTGCAGGTTAAAATTTATCCTAGGCTTAGTACAAAGTCCCATGCCAAATTTGGGCAGGATCTCGGGAAGGGGTCGCTCAACGAGCCTGACGTTTGTATGGGATTTTGAGAATTTTTTTTTTCGGGAGAAACATGAAAACCCAGTTTTTCATCAATAAGTTTTGTTTCCTTCGGCCGATTTCTTTTGAATGCGGAATTTATTTAAACCAAAATTATGACAAATATTTCATCCGAAGACTGCATTTCAATAAGAGTTATGAAAAAAAGTGTATCACTTCACCACGGGTTTCGCGTAGGAATGACACGATTCCAGAACCAGTTCTAATCGAAATAGGGTAACAACTTTGTGGGACCAATTGAAGTGCCATGGAAGGAAATCGATCGCTTTTAGTGCCAGTTTTCTTTGTACATTTCGTCAATCGTTGGTTAATCGTTATTTGCAATTTTCACTGATCGTCAACTGCCTGAAGTACTAGACATATAAACTTTTTCTCCTGGTTCATCTCCAGAACATTCAAGCCGGACCTAAAAAATTTCTGACAGGAAATCGGCCAGATGCCCGATAAAGAGTTCGTATTTCAGTCCATTACGAAACTTTCCAAATTATCACCCCGCCAGCAATCTAACATTTTTTGTGCACGATTTGACCACCGTATTTTGTTTATTTTATCGGTGGGTAGCATTTTTACCTTGTAGTAGACATAAAGTCAGGCCTTTTTCTTCGTCTGCTGAAAAATTGATCTTCTCAAACTTTCGAATAGCACCTAATAAAACCTCTCACACTCCTTACCTTAAAGGAATCAATAATCTTCACTTTCATTGATACTCTAGCACAGACCAGTGGTCGGCAACCTTTTGAGTCAGAAGAGCCAAAAACTTCAAATTTTCAACATTTTAGAGTTTCAAAGAGCCACATTAACACATTCTGTTTGTTATAAAAAAAAATATATATATGAATGATAAATGAGAATAAATTTTACGAAAATAACTTTGAAATCACTAGAGTTTTTATTTGGATATTTTTTAAAGTCTATTTCTAATTACTTTTAAGTTCATGGGTTCTCTTCTTGATCGTCAACTCTTTTAACATTGATTGATTTTATATCAATTTTAATGTGTGGCAAACACTGGGTTTAGGGAAAAAGAAAAGAGAAATAAATTTTATTAAAATTATTAAGCTTTTTAATGACATTTCCACAGATTTAGCTAATCCTTTCTTAAATCCAGAAGTATAAGGTGAAATTAAAATTAAAATTAAGTAGCCGAAAATTATCATCTTCAAAATTTATGCTCCTGATAACTGGTTACACATGTCATTAAAAATTCAGAATTTTCGAATTTCATGACATCAATTGGACTTGTCTTCAGAATTGTATGCATCTGGCAAACTAAAAAATCTCATTTTATGTCACATGTGATTCGTCAGTATTGTGCATTCGATTGTATGAAAAATGCTTTTCAATACATTGTAGATTGTTCATTACTTGCTAAAGCTTAGATTACTGGAAAAAAAATCTGTCGTTTAAGAAGAATAAATAAGTAAAAATGTAATTTTGTAGCCATCATTGAAAATGCGTGACAATTAGCAGCACAGCACATTTTAGCCGGCAAGATAAATTCAAGAGTATTTTCAAACTTTCAAAACAAAAATAAATAAAAACAAATTAATGTTTATTAACCCTTCATCAAAAATTAAAAAATAATATGTCCGCTACTGAAACTTCTTTCAAAATTGCTGTACTTTTGGTAAAAAATGGCTACATGCATCACAAATTATTTTAAAAAAAACTGCTTCGTGGTGTTAAGGTCGGTTGAGTTATTGATTACAAGTATTTAACCTGTGATATAGTTTTCAAATAGATTTTCAGAATTGAAATTTTCATTCATTCTCAATGCTGATTGGAGGGCTATTCACTAATTATCTCTTTATTTATTGAGTAAGCTTTCCATATTTTTTCAGTACGTATCCAGGCCGGGCAAATCCGGGCATTAGGTTTCTAAATTACAGACTAAAAACAAGGAAATATCAGGATAAATTCAGCCAAAATCTAAGAATTTATCATAAAATGGCAAGAGAAAAGCTAAAAAATAAGCACACAAAACATCATTTTTACCAAGGCACATCAGCAGCGTTCAAATCTCATCTCAAAATTCCAAAAAACGTATGCGAGTTTATTTCGCTAATTCAAGCTGAAAATTTGAAATTTTGTAAAAATTGTGGATAATCTGGCAGAAAACCGAGCCTTTTTCCTACGGGCAACCGAATCAGAGTGGGCATTCAATTTTTTTTCTTTGAAAATCCGGGCAAGTACGGTTGAAACTGGGCAATATGGACTGCTAATCTATATCCAGATACATCAAAATTATCGCTTGAATTCAACTAAGTAGGATTGGATTGAGGTGGTTTTCCAATATTTTTATGTTTTTACGCGTCAAAGTTTTAAATATTTGTCGAAAAAGTTGATTAATTTAAAAAAGATTTTGAAAATTTCAACTTAACACTTTTCATAGAGGGCAACCAAGTGTTTGTGAGTGCATAATGTATAAAATTTGATGAGGGTTACGTTGTTTGATAACAAAACAGAGGCAATATTCTTTTTTTTGTAAATGATAAACTTTGTTACAGCTCAACTTTTGTTGAGCGCGTTTAGGAATAAATAATTTGATTTAAGTTTAATTTACGGTTAATGATAAAATAATGTTTGATCTCTATGCTGGTACCTCAAAAAGAGTGAAAGGCAAAAATTTGTAAAATTTGGCTAAAAAAAATCTTATTTTGCCATTTAGTCCCTTCCGCTTGTTTCTGCAGCGTATGCAATCATAAAATTTTCTTCTTGACCTATGAAAATCCGTGTGCCAGGTCACAATATATACTTAAGTAATATTTGCGCAGTGAGCGAAAGAGCCACAGTTTCATACCCAAAGAGCCGCAAGTTGCCGATCTATGGCACAGACTATGACTTAAGCTTACCGATAGATTCTCTAGGTCTCCTTGAACGGTCTTCTCAAACCCTGCATAAAAATATTTATCAATAAGAAGACGCTATCTCAGAAATTACTAGCAAGATCATTAAATAATAGTTCACTAAAAATTTTGTAACGAGCTTGAGTTCAATAACAGTTGTGGTGGCTCCGTAGAATCACCTTACTAGTTGTACGATTTATGTTTACCCCAAACGCACACTCGCGAAACGCTTGTAACAAAAGGCAAGATATCAGTAATCCTAGTACGGCTCAATTTTAATAATTGAAACAACGATATGCCATTAACGCAATTGATTTTAATGACCTCAAAACAATGCCGTTGATGGCGGTTATTTTTCAATCGTAAGTGCCTTGTCCCTGGCGGTTTAGAAAATCTAGAAAGAAAATTTCTTTACTTCAATCGCTTCAACGATGTCCTTCACGGTGGTCGCGGTATTAGCGAGTTTGTTTTTCACCTCACCGGCTTTTGGTCGGGTCCCGCTGGAACAAGCTGTAGCCCATGGCATCTTGCGGTACGGTATCCCCCGGCTGTTGGATCACGTAACGCTGCTAATCGAGAGCTTCACCGAGAACCAGCAAACCCACAAGGCGCACTGGGATCTGATGGACGGGATACTGAGATTGTTGCGAGGACGATTACCGATCCAGTACTGGGTGGCCGTTGGAGGTCAACCGGCGGCTCACAATCTTATAATGGTTGATGGGAACAGTTCGTTCCAAAGGTTTGTCACGGGATGGACGTTGAAGCGATACGATTTGGCCGGATGCTATTGGATAGTGTTGGACGATCGTTCTGCCATCGAGGATGCTGCTAGTTATGTGTTGGGTACTTTGTGGGATATGAGGATCGTTACGGGCTTTATATTTTTGGAAGACGAGAAGGGGGCAGTCGAACTTTTCAGCTATCAGCCGTATTCGGCAAGCCATTGTGGGATCGCGAAACCCCGGCAAGTGCACTGGGAGAAAGACGATATATTCAGTGATCGGTTGAGAGAATTTCATGGATGTCCGTTGAAGTTTGGAACCTTCGACAATCGTCCGTACATTGATCTGACATGGGACTATTTAGGCAGATTAAGTTTGGATGGTTTCGAGGGATTGTTGGTGAACTTGATCGCCAAGAATTTGAACTTCACAATAGACGTCGTAATACCATCCGATAATGCCATGTGGGGTTATTCAAGAGAGGATGGTAGGAGTACCGGGCTGATGAAGCTGCTGCAGGATGAAACAGTCGACTTCTCGGCCTCCTCTATCGGATACACTATTGAGAGGAGTAAGATTTTATCGACTGGAGTAACGCACTATAACTCGTATATTGTGTTTGCCGTTCCATCGGGACGAGCGTATTCGTCGTTCGAGAAACTGTTTCTACCATTTTTGTGGGACACATGGTATGCAATTTTTGGCACACTTGTCATTGCCATCGGTATTATCGTGTTTATGAACGCAAGGACGGACTTCGTTCGAGATTTAATTTACGGTACAGCAATTCGAGCTCCGATCAGCAATTTATTTAATGTCCTGTTCGGTGGCCCCATGGTTAGATGTCCACATTTGACCTTCGCTAGAACCTTATTGGGTCTATGGATGTTGTATTGCCTGGTGATTCGAGCAGCGTATCAGTGCTCTCTCTACAAATACCTTCAAGTTCCTAAGAACTTCTCCGCTCCTCTGACCATCGATGCTATGCTGGCTGCAGGTCTGTACTTCTACATGCTGGATCTTGCAGCTGAGTTCTTCTCCGACAATCCGGAGGTTCTTGCTCGGTTTGTAGATATTATTAGTCTTTTATGCTTAACCCTTATTTAACATTATTCCCTAGAACTCGTTTCGTATCTCACGCCAACGGGGCCTTCGTGGAAACGATCAACGCCGTCGGTCGGGACGAACTGGACGGTGCCATGGTGTGTCTGTCTGATCACATCGGGTATCACAACAAGTTCTATCCACCGGAAGAGTTCGTCCACTGCTCGAAGGAAACCATATGCGGCTTTCCGATGTCGATTGCCTACCCAAAGCGAACCTTTCTGAAGGAAGCCTTCGATCGGGAGATTCAGCTGATCGATTCATCGGGGCTGGTTGGGTTTTGGGCATCGCAGCTGATCGACATGGATTTCTACACGGAACGGAAGAGTAACGCAATACAGCAAGCACTAACCGTGGACAATTTGCTGGGAGCGTTTGAAATTTTGCTGGCCATGGAGGGTGTTGCGGTTTTGCTGTTCTTAGTCGAGTTGGCAACGATCAGGTTAAGATTCGTTCGGAAAATCTTGGATTGGGCTGAAAGTGACTAGAAAGATTCTCAAAGCTGCAATTAAAGAAAATTTAAAATTATGTCTTTTATGTATTCATGAATTGATGAGGGAATGTGTAAAAAATATTTATTTTATGATTTATCTTAAAAAATATATATAAATAAATTGCACAAAATTGAATGTTCTTTTTGAAAAACACTTGTAGATTAAATCAAAGTTCTAAGCCCTCCTACTATTTCCATACTGTAGAGTTGTTACAGCGTGTTTTCCTTCCTATTATGTTGATATAATTTCATGGTTAGTTTAGTAAATTTGAAAACAGCAAATTGTTTCAACAAGAGGTGTATCCTCTCTTTTATCCCCCATCTAAACGCTAGTATCTCCCCGAAAAACACCTTAACAGCGATCATCTCTAGCGCGCCTAGAATTTGTAACGCTCCAATCAAATTGCGCACCGTAAGCGCTTTCGTTACGGCAAACCCTTTGCGCTGACGGAAAAAATCATAATCTCCCAGCTGCGAGGTCCAATACTGCATCAGTCCAGCAGCATCGATGTGCGCGATTTCCCGATCGAAGGGCTCCCTCAAAAAGGTCCGCTTCGGATAGAAGAACGCTACCGGAAAGCGGCACACCAGCTCCCGACCAATTTGGATGAACTGATCTGCCCGGTGCAGTTTGTTGTGGTACGCTATGTAATCGGTTAGAACCAGCAGAGCTCCGTAGAGTTCATCGTTACCCATCATACGGGCAAAACTTCCCGTCTCGTAGGAATAGTGACGTATTCTAAAAAGAGTTTGCATTTAATTTCTTTTTTAAAAAAAGGTCTGGTCTTCAAAGGAACTTCTACCTCTTGAATACGTCCGGATTGTTTTCGAAGTATTCGTCCGAGATGTCGAGCATGTAGAAGTACAAATCGGCTTCAACCATAGCTTTCATCGTCAGTGGGGATGAATAGTTGCGGGGCTGTTTAAGATACTTGTACAGTGAGCACTGGTAAGCCGATCGAATAACGAAGGCATACAGGAGCCAGATGGTCAGCAAACTGCGTGCAAATGTTAGGCTAGGAACATTGTTTAAGGTTCCACCGACTAATAAATTCACAAGATTACATATTGGTGTTTGAATGTTGCCTCCGTAGAAGAAGATTCGACTTGAAGTATTCAGCAGATTGATACACGTTATAGCGGCGATTCCTATGAGTAAAGTGGAGAAAACGGCACACCATGTAGTCCAGTGAAAAGGTAAAAACAACTTTTCCAATGAAGTATAAGCTCTACCGGAGGGAACTGCTAGCGCAAGGTACGAATTGTAATGAACTACTCCCGTTGCCAGAACGCGTCTCCGTATTTCTGTCAAGCCCAGTGAGCTAGCGCCAAAATCAGCACCATCGTCATGTAAAAGCTTCATCAGCCCGGTGCTATTGCCGTATTCGCTGGCAATACCCCATTGGAGGTTATCCGGGGGCTCACAGATCTCCACAGAAAAATTCAGCTTATCGGCCAGGGCATACACCAGAAGTCCTTCAAACCCGGATACGATTGACTGATTGAGGTCGTTTCTTTCGATCGCTGTGAACGGGAGATTGTCGAACGTTCCAAAACGTAACGGGCACCCGTAAAAATCGTCTAACCTGGATTGGAAAAGATCATCGCTAATTCAGTCTACGGAAACTGGATTAGCTGCGGAACTACAGTGGGTAACTGAATATGGAAAGTAGACATACAGCTCAACTTTAGAACTTCGGTTATTCAAGGTGAACAAAAACCCCATAAGGATCTTCATCTCCCACAGAATTTTGAAGACAGCGGTCAGAAAGTTGGGGTGAAGTTCTTCAAAAAACACCAACCAGTAATAGCCGGTTATATCGTAGCGTATTTGATTCCAGCCTCGAACAAACCGTTGGAAGGAATTTTCACCATCCAGTAGAATGAGGTTGTTGAACGAAGGAGGATCTTCAGCACTAACGTTGAACTGGATTGTTAGTTCTCCCTGAACAAATTGAAGAATACGCTCGATTCGGTCCGTTTGACTCTTCCAGGCTGCAACAGTTAGGGCAAAATTTTCTACCAACAATGGTTTACTCCACAAAGCAGCTGGAATGTCCTTTCGAAAGAAGGACTTCGGCCACGATTTGTTCCAAATTCTGATTACTGCATCTGGAAAGACAGATGGACAATGAACATACAATCGATAGATGTCTTAATACGTTCATCGTTGAGAAGGTAATGAAATGAAGCTGAAAACAGTATTATTACCTTAGCTTAGCTTAGCTTGATTAACTACTCACATCCACCTTTAACCGTAAAACCCGAAGTGCATGGTTGTAGAAAATGTATGCATTGCTTTTAAAACATATTATGCTAACAATCACTTCGAGGTCCACGATCGCTGGCGTGGCTCAGTAGAACAAGTTCCACATTGCCAATGGTTGCTACTCCGTGATTGACCGAGGCCATCAATTTTGATCAGAGGTCAAATGAATGGTGCTTGGGATTAGCAGCTCATTCACACTGCACAAAACTGATGCTCTCTCTTTTAACGTCAATAACGGCGCCGGCCACGTCCTAGTAGTCAATAGATAGATTGGAAGAAAGAGAAAAGGATGAAAGATCTATTTTGTGCTTTAGGACCGAGGTTACCTCTGCATCCTAGCAAAACAATTTTGGTTGGGAGAGAGGTTGAAGGAATTGATTGGGAGACACTTTTGACTAGTGTTACGGTGAACCTTAAAAATTATAATTATTTTCCTAACTCCTATTAGTTCCTATTGAAAGCTTTCAGTTTATTAAAAGGCTTGAGTATAAGGCCTCATGCAAAATTTGTTTTCGATAAACATTGAAACTGCAAGTTACTTATCATCAAAATAATTTCTTTAGTCAGAGCTGCAATTTTTGAAAATTATTGATTTTTCAAATCCTATCAGACAAAAAAAAGGTATTTTAGCCCTCTTTGCGACTAATTAAAAAATCATTTTCTTGGCAAACATTGCGTAAGTAGTTAGAGATCTAAAAAGTTATTTCCATAGTTCCAACAAAGGTGAATCTCTAATAGAAAAAACAAAACAAAATAAAATAACAAAATTTCCTAATAGTCGAGGCGAACTTTCCAGCCAATCGAAACATTGGTAGAAACTTATACCTAAAGTTGCTCAAAATTTAGCACAAAAGTTAGCGAGTGTTTCCTTTGATTCGAAACATTAAACTATAAAAAATTATCTTCCGCTCTGAATCTAATTGATCTAAATCAATGAGAAATTTTGTTTCATTTTTGTAAAACTACCAAAAAAATAATCTTAAATCAGCAACGAACTATGAGCTGAATTCCAATTTAAGATACAAATTTGTTTTATGAATATAAAATACCTTTTGCAAAAGTTAAAACTTCAGATTTAAATGTAGATAAAATTCTGAATACTTAGCTTGAGGGTTTCTTGCTACTTCTCCAAGAATTTCTTTGCATCAGGCTTGAAAGGACCCACGGAACACCATTTTCACAGATGTATAGATTCGATCTGTGCTGTACTGCTAGTCCTACAACCCGCAGAGATGGAACTAGTTTTCGCCGCTTGATTAGCTCGCTCGAAATTGCTGACCGCCTGTCTGATTATCTGACTGGCACGCTGGTGGCTTAGGATTGTGGCCAGTCCTGTATAATTCATCCAAACACTTTGGTTGCTTCATTCAGCCTATCCAGATCGGTATAATAACGATAATTTCACTTGACTTCTTCAAATTTTCCTTTCTTTTCAAATTTAGTGAAGAAAATTAGGAGCTCGAAAAAACACGTCATATTCATGTCGTTGACTACTTCGATCTCTGAAGTTGAAAACAGTATTATTACCTTAGAAAAAGTGTGAAAAACCCATTCTCGTTTCTGAAATGTAGTCAACAGAAAAAAGTAATGAATGAAATAGTCGGTAGCAATTAAAGCTTGCTAATGGAAAACCAATATCGACAAATTACTTCATTTCAATGGAATCAATCGAAGCAGAAAAAACGCACTCTTTTTGCTGGGGGTCAGTCCATTAATCATCGCCGGATGGTGCCCACCTATAAAAGGGTACGCTACAACGTTCCGTTCCGTAACCAAAACTTCACCATGAAGCTATCGTTCTACTCCTTGGTCATTCTTCTTGGAACCTCATCATGGACACTCCAGGAACAGTTACTGCTAGAAGAAGCAATCGTCCACGCGCTGCTGCGATACGGTTTACCGAGTCAGCTTGAACACACTACGCTTCTCATCGAGAGTTTCAACGAGCTACAAAACGAACATATTCAACGGACGATGATCGAACGAATTCTGCAACTCCTGCAAGGGAGATTAGTACTACAGTTCAACATCTCTTCGGGCATCCAACAACCGGCTGGGCACAACTTAATCCTAGTTGATGGGGAAAGCTCGTTCCGCAAGTTCACTCACGACTGGACCATGCATAGGTACGACCTGAACGGGTGCTACTGGATCGTGCTGAGCTCTGGAGCAGCCTTCAAGAACGCTGTGAACGTCATCTTGAAAACACTTTGGAAAATGAAGATTCTGATGGGATTTGTTTTCCTAGTAAATGGAACGGAGGAGGAAGTCGTTCAGCTGTTCACCTACCGACCGTATTCTCAGAGTCATTGCGCCTCGGTCAAACCTATAGAGATGCGGTGGAAGGAGGACGATTTGTTTAGCGATCGTTTGAAGAACTTTTGGGGCTGTCCGTTGAAATTTGGAACCTTCGACAATGCGCCCTACATTGAGATACACTGGAATGAGCATGGTCAATCCTACCTGGAAGGTTTCGAAGGGTTGCTGACCAATGTGATCGCGAAGAATCTGAACTTCACGATCGATATCATCCCTCCTCCGGATAACGGGATGTGGGGTTATCCGAGGGAAGATGGTAACAGCACCGGTTTGATGAGGATATTGCAAGACAGCGTGGTTGATTTTGCTGCCAGTTCGCTCGGATACACCACTGAACGAAGCAAGATTCTGACAGCTGGACTCTCGCACTATAACTCCTACATCGTTTTTGCGGTACCATCTGGCAGAGCATATACGTCCTTTGAGAAACTTTTTCTGCCATTTAGGTGGAATACGTGGTACGCCATTTTCTCGCTTCTATTGGTAGCAGTGCTTACCATTATACTGATCAACATTCAATCGCTTGAAACCTTAGACTTCATCTACGGGCGGTCAATACGGGCTCCAATCAGCAATCTGTTCAACGTTCTGTTCGGAGGGCCCTTGGTCAAATGTCCGCAGCTGACCTTTGCCAGAACCCTGCTAGGGCTGTGGTTACTATATAGTTTGGTCATCCGCGCAGCTTATCAATGTTCTTTGTACAAATATCTGCAGGTACCAAAGAACTTCTCCGCTCCACTGACGATCGAGGCTATGCTGGAAGCTGGTCTATACTTCTACATGGTCGATTTGGCTACCGAGTTCTTCAGCAACACACCGGAAGTTTTGGCTAGGTAAGATCGCACCCTGCATGCTGTCAGACATTCGTACAAACTCAATCCAATTACAGGGCCAGATTCATTTCCCACGCGCAGGGAGCCTTCCAGGAGACGATCGACCGGATCGGCCGGGATGAGTTGGACGGTGCAATGGTAGTCCTGACGGATCACATTGCCTTTCACAACAAGTTTTATCCGCCGGGGGAGTTTGTACACTGCTCCAGGGAGGTCGTATGTGGCTTTCCGATGTCGTTGTACTATCCGAAGCTGACCTTCCTGCGGAAGGTTTTCGATCGGGAGGTGCAGCTGATCGATTCCAGCGGATTGGTGAATTTTTGGGCATCGCAACTGGCAGACTTTGATTTTTACAGCGAACGCAAGGGAAATGCTGCAGCTAAGCCCTTGAATGTGGACAATCTGTTTGGGGCATTTGAAATACTGCTGGTGCTGGAGGGGACGGCTTCGGTGATGTTTGTTCTGGAACTGCTCGCCATAAAGCTGAGGTTGGTAAGATGGGTTGTCGATTGGATGGAGAGTGATTGAAAAGTATGAAATAAATACACTGCTTTGAATTCTGAATCTAAGATTATCAAGACGTTCAATATGATTTGAATGTCGCCCTTCGGAACAACGCTGTTCACTGTAGAACTGCTTTTTCTGCTGTAAATTCTCTAATGCCAGTTGGCACAGATGGCTAACAGTGAATCCTTGTAAGGTTTCTAGTACGCGTTCAGAATTCGGCTACGATCATTCTTTCCTTTGTCATTTGACATCTAATAAGGGCATGTGTTTTCTTCGGGTATGTCAGAGGTAACAACATTCCCATACTGTGGCTCAAGTATTTCAGTGTTCGGTCTGCGAATTTCGCTCAATCCCAACATTTCTAGCTTGAGGAGGATAACATTTCCAGCATGTTGAACCAGCATACCTTGCTGTGTAAGGTTTTATTCTAGAAATTTTGCTCCTCCATTGCTGTATAAGGTTCAAATGGTTTCAATTCTAGTCCTTATTTCACGTTGAAAATCGTTGCCAAGCTTCCATATCGAATGTCCTCTAATATTAACTGTTCCCTTGATCGAGAACTGCAGGGGGTCCACGAGTTTTGGAGCGGTCATCTGCCTCATCCGACGATTGCGGGGTTCTCCTTTTCCGATGGGGGGAGGACGTTGGTTCGAGGTTTGCAGTTTGTTGCGTTGTGTTGGCTGCTGCTGTTGTATTTTGTCTTCATTCTGTTTAGGTTCGGTTAGTGGTTGCGGTTTTCTGTAGTCCATTGTTTTCGGTTGGTGCTCGTCCGTCGTCTTTACAATGCTGGCGAATGTTGGTTGTATGTAATGCTGTTTGTTTGTCAGTTTTTGGGCGGCTACTATTGGAATGTACTGTTCGGTACCGATTTTTATTGCTACTGTATCTGCTAACCAAATTAGGCATAAGCGATTGATAGCTGAGTGGCCTTCTTTTTCGCAGTTTCCGCAGTACAGGTGATTCTTACAATTCCCACTATCATGGCTAGTTGAGTTGCACTTGCTGCACGAGAGGAGGCTGGTACACTTCTTCTTCGTGTGTCCGTACTTCAAACAATTCCTATACAGTAGGGGCTTCGGGTAGTACAAACGAGTTCGCACTCTGAGAAATCCAAAGTGGATAAACTCCGGTATCAGCGTGGATGTACCAAAATTACAGCGGGCGTTTTTTGGTTATTCTACGTACGTCTATCACTTTTTGGGGCGACAATTCAGCTAAGAGCTCTTTTTCCTTCATTCCTTCGGCTTCGTGACAAGTAACGACACATTTGCCTTGGTTTAAACTGGGATGGCGTCCGACAACGATAGGAGTACCTCAGTGAGACAAGTTAATTTTGCCAGTTCTCTAACTTGGTTTTTACTCCTACACTACAGTTCAGTACCATTCATTTTTCTTCTCGAAAAACGCGCCACCGTTCAATTAAAAATGGGTTCTGTGGAAGTTTATATCCATCTACCGCTTTCAGGGTCAAGTAGTAAAGTCTTCCGTGCAGGTTTTGTGGATCCATCCATGTAGGTATTGTCCTATCAGGGGGTTCACCCGGCGATGGGCTCATCGCGCCGTTACAACTTCTCACTTTTTAGTTTAAAAAAACAATAGCCTTCGTCTAGCGGACGTGGACCGAACATAAAAAGCTATCGGTCTCGTACGAAGCTGAAGAGGAACTCATTTGAAAGTTTTATAAATGGAGATTTCACAAATATCGAAACCTACGCTAAAGCGGTTAAAGTTTAAATATCATTCTTTTATTCAATCACTGTGTCCAGGTAACCGCGTCCTGGCGGCGGTTAACAACTCGAGTCCGTATCACCGAGGCTGCTGCGGTACAACAACGCATGCATTTCACAGCGATGGCTACGATGGCACCACAAATTCCAGTGACCGGAACTGTGCATTTAAATAGGTTTCTTTTTTTTGTTTAAAGAATTTAAGTAATGTTGTGACTGTTGGAAAGGAAACAACTAACAGGAAACGAAGAAATAGAAAAAAAATGCCTAACAGGTCCTTGTGAGAACGTTTTCATAGATGAATTTCGCTGTTCTGCTAAACTCATCATCCTCTAGCAGCAATGTGCACGATTAGGGTAGGGTCTGTACAAAGTGAGCGCAAAAACCGAGCGGCCGGGTTTCTTCCTTAGTTAGTTACGAACGATCCTAATGTAAGCTCTAGCGTCTAGGGTTGGTGTTGGTGGTCGAGTTTAGCACTGGCTGCCCACAATGGGACTACTGATCTCTGCTGTTAGTCCCAGAAACAGTGCGAGCTTAGGTGAGATGACATTCTTCGAGTCTATCACTACTTTATCGTCATCGGGCATCATCTGATGAAAGGGAAATTTTGTGATTACTTGGCAAATTCGTTTTAGAGCCTTTATGCTATTTAGGGTACCTTGTCAGCCACGTGTTTGTAGATCAAACCATCGGATCCCACATGGAAAACCGAAAACCCGTCGTACCACCTGAAAAAAGAGATTGGTTTACAGTAGTGCGATCAAAAGTATCTTCGTGAAAAAAATACGAAATTGATAAATTTAAAAAAAACTATAAAAATGAAAAATTACAAAATTGACAACATTATGACAAATATGAAAAAAGACAAAAAATATGACAAAAGCTAAAAGAATTATAAAAATCTATTATTGAAACGCAATGTCAAATTTCAGAATATGAAATGAGTAAAAACGGGAAAAAATAACGAAGATGAAAAAATCCGAAAATGAAAAAGGATTAAAATGAAATTAAATAGGTAACATTCAAAAATACAGAAAAAAGAGAATGGCGCAAAAAAGTATAAAAGACAAAAATGAGAAAAAATGACAAACATTTCAAAAATGTATAAAAAGAACAAAGATGACAAAAATAACAAAAATGCGAAATGAAAAATATTAGAAAATTATAAAAATAATAACGATGATTAAAATTGCTAACGATAAAACATTTCAAAAGAAAACCACAAACAAGTAAAACAAAATTGAATGCTCAACAAAAAGATCAAAATAAGAATAAAAAAATGAAAAAACAGAAAAATTAAAAAAAACAGCAAAATGACAAATATGGCTCAAATGACAAAAATCATAAAAATGCCAAAATTAATAGGAATCGTAAAAATGATAAAAGAAACAAAAATAGCAATATAACAGAACTAACAACCATCACAAAATTGGCCAAAAATGACTTACGCCTCCGTTTCGTTTAGAATTTCCTTCAGCTTCCACAGCTTGTACCTCCAGAAGGTGAACATCACCCTCGCGGCGCTAATCCCCTTGACTCGCCATCGGATTTTGACCGTGCCCTCCTCCGGATGTTTGGTGATTTTGAGTATGTCGAACGATACGTAGGCATACTTGAGATGCCCGACCGTCCGGAGCAGCGCCACCTGTTTCACGTAGTGATACAGACCCCTGTTCAAGAAAAACAAACAACATATGATGGCTACTAAGGAAAAAATTAGGGTTTGAATGAGCCAACAGGCAAACTTACACCGTTCGCATTCCTCGGATGTTGTTCTCGAATATCAAGTTCGGGTTGTAGATCGAGTAGTCCAGTGGTTGGATGAAAAGCTTGGGTAGGGTGTTGCCGAGCACGTCAAAAACTTTTTGAAGCGCTTCTTCCGAGGGCAGGCCACCACCAGTGGTAGGTTCGGAGGATTTAGAGGATTCCTAAAAAAGAGGAAGTAATTTTGTTAGAAACTTGTTGAAATCGTTAACTTAAATGGTGTTTTTGTTCAGAACTGTTGAATAGCCAAATTTAAAAGTGTCTAACGTTTTAATTTGAAAATAAAAATTTCTATAATTATTTCCTTCAATCTTTTAATTTACTTATCTCAAGTCATACTAATATCTACCCGATGAATACCACCCTTAAACACGAAACTTCAACTCACCTTGCTGTCGATAGAACCGGAACGAATTTCCAGTCGATTTAGATCTGCATTCAATCTGCTCAATGGATCCGATCCTACGCCAATGATTCCGGAATTGATCGATCCTGCCCCTTGTAGAAGGTTCCTGCTTCCGAACAATTGCTGATGTACACAGAATAATTTATAAAAAAGAAAAACCAAAAACAATCAGCTGTTTACATTTCTTTCAACCAGGTCTACCTGCTGAGATTATCGGATATTATGCAATGTTGCAAACATTCGATGAAACACTTCAAGTTTTATTTGTAAAAAAAATACCAATACAAACCTTAGAACTGCTGGCTCCAATCAATGGATTCCGTCCGGCGGATTTCGTTCCGGAAAATTCCGGCTGCTGCCGGACACCGCTGCCAGCATTTCCAGCAGTAAAAATCCTTCCCAACGGAGTGATTCCACCGCGACTGGAAACATTTCTCAGGCAGTTTGCCATTGTTTTTGGCAATCTACGTTTTTAGTTTCTTTTCTATCGATTCACTACTGGTTGCCGGATTTTTGGGTACCAATTTATGTTACCTGCTGGTGAGGAACGGCTTTAAAAATTCATAATTTCTCGAGAAAAAATTTCGGAGCTTTAAATTTCACATGCCGAGCGGAGGAAACGAAAACATTTCTGTAAATAGAAGGAAGTACTAGAGCCAATTGAGTTGTGTCAGGATGAACTCATGAACTAGATGCGGATGAACTCACCCATGCTTGTTGTCATACACGGAAAATAAAAAATGGTAAAATTTATCGAGAAGTGAGGTGATTTTTTTCACCCAGCTTTCTCGGTAAATTTTACCTTTTTTTCATTCACCTTGCAAAAAGGTAAATTTTGTAGCATTATAATTAAGTTTGTGTAGCTATTTTATTTTGAGCGTGTAGTCCTACCATGTGAGTGAAAAACATACCAAAGAATGAGTGTATAGAAATAAGAGTGTAGCCGTCAAACGCGCACGTGGAGAAAACAACATAAACAAAGAGCAACGATCAACAACAATCATCAACAAGCAACCAGAACAAGAACACGGTTAAGCGGTTAGATTCGTCATCGCGGTGAATAAAAAGTGCCTGCTATCATTGGTGTACCGGAACCGAAGCCGATCAAGGACGATATCCCGGATTTGTTCAGTGAAAAGGTGAGACAGCACGACCACTTTATTCGGATCAGATAAACCAATTCAGATTCCTCCAGCTCCCAGACAACTGATTGTGGGTAACACGTAGCAGCATCGACCGAGCCAGCACTGACAAGATTCAACCTCTGCTGAAGCAACGGTAAAGCACCCGAATAGCAAGGACCATGGTTTTAAAATAACTAAACAATGATATTCAATGTAACAATCAACTTCATCGTGGTATCTAAATATCTTTCAACCACATTTAATTATGAAATCACCATAATTTTCTAAGTAACCGTGAAGTACATCGTTTATTCAAAATATTTCATAGTTGCCGAAAATGACAGAAGTACGGTATTATGATAATTTTCTTGTGATTATCATTGTTACCATGTACTTCATGGTAAAATGAAAATCCAAACGTTGTTAAACTTTGCTTTTTCTACACTTTAACAAATTAGCGTGTAGGAACAAATAATTGCGCGCCATTTTTTTCGCGGAACGATTTTCTCGCGATTGGAAAAATCTTTTTCAGTTAAAAGCTGCTGAATCCGGACAAGTTCTGGAATTTTTGGACGTCATGCCGAGTTGGAAGGCAATTGCTCTATTTGCGGTGGTGGTGGTAAGTACATTGCATGCATATTGATTAGAAAACTGACCAAACTCAAAAAATCATTTTTTTCCAGAAGCTGACAGAACTTCCGAAGCTCCACTTCAGACGAGGGAACAAAATAACTTAACACTGCGAGAGGCTCGTGACACGGTGGCCAATAGATTCCGGGAGTGGCTATGAGATGCTGGTGTACAAAGCATTCCAGTCCACCGAATAATCACCGTGTGGTTAAATGTGTAAGTAAAATGTTGAGATTTTCTAAATAAATGTCATGAACAAATAAATACATTCGTTTTTTTAATTAAACAAATCTTTGAAAATGATGACATAATTAAAATCAAAAACAAAAATCCCACCATGATCAAAGATTTTTATTTCAGTGGGTGAACATTGAATATTATCGGGTTTTCATGGTTTTACCATGAAAAACTGGATGATGTTATAACCATGAACTTTATATTATTGGGCTTCCCAATGTATGGAAAATCGCCATTTTTTTCATGGTCACGCTGCATAACAATACCCCTTTTTCATGGTTATTTTCGTCAAAACGATGAAATGTATGGTCGAAAAATATGAATTTCAATGTGCATTCACGGTATCGTGGACGATAATAAGCATTGTGTAGACCATAAAATTAATGGTTTGTGAATATGGAATTCATAGTTTTTTCATCGTACATTTCTATTCGGGCAGTAAGGATTCATTTTGTTTCTTATCTAAAAACTCGCCTCTCATCGTAGGTTGATGTTACCCAACAAACATTTTTTGCTGAACAACCGCTGAAACATTGTTTAGTTCTAATTTTAAATCAGCTATCTTGCTGAAAGAAGGCAACCCAAATTCAGAGAGAAGCTGCTGTTCAGCCCTTAAACATCGAGATCTGGAGAAATTAATCAGCGAAGATGACATGAAACCACATGAAACGTCAATTGACGGAGCAACAAAAAAAAACAAAAATAATGTTGACCGATGTATGTCCGATGTTTGCCAGCTAATTTTCCCCTCCCGTGTTATTTTTTCTTCATTTGAACTTGTCTCGAACTTTGAACCTACGACTTGTTGGTCTCATGCCGCAGAAGGCAGAACCAACCATGCATTCTGCGAAGGAACAGAAAAGTGTCGCTCTTAAGCGACCAAAATATTTCTCAACCAAGGTCAATTTCATATGAAGAAATTGAAATTGCTACGAGAATAAAATGTTAATTTCCCGGCAAGGCCATTTCAACATGCAAAATGAGAAATTTCGAATCATTAGACGATTCACAAGATAATTATTTTGATTCGTCATGAATAACAAAAAGTTTGGTATTGCTGAAAGACGCTTTCGAAGCTACCCTTGTACAGCTGACGGCTGTCAAATTTGAAGGTGTCAAAAATGGTTGGACAAAGGCTGAACGAGTTATTCTTCAGCCAATTTTCCCCTACTTTCTATTGGCTGAAATAAAACTTCCTTATACGCTGAAACAACGCTGAAATATTTCTTTCTTCAGCCAGAAAGCTGAAACAGCAATCAACACCTCAAAACAGCATACGATCAGAGAATTGGCGTTTTTAATCAGCAAAAATGTTTGTTGGGTAGCGTTGTGCTGAGAGAAGGAAGTAGAGCTCGAAAGAATATTTTAAGCAGCGCGAACCAGGTAGTAGGGTGAGTGAAGCATATTGAAAATCCCCTCCCACAAAAGGTGTTTAGACACTTTCGCCTTTACAGAACACATACGGAACTGCTGCCCTGGTATTCACCCATCCGACGTTGGGAATTGGAGGTGCAGGAAGAAAGCGACCCCTAGCGGGTGAGTAGCCAAATTACTATGCGAAAAACGGAGTTTATGTAAAGCCAAAATTAACAATCGGCAGGTCGTTTTTTCGGAGCTGAGCCAAACGCTTTTCGGGACTCGATTTTCGCCATCTTGGTTTTGCGAGTCCCGTTTTTGCGAAATCAAGCTGCGGACGTTGCAAGAGCCAGCCGGAAGTAGACGGAAGTGCTCCGGGCAGCTGTGGTACGCCCGTCGAAGCAGTGCAGCCAGGCAGGGTTGCCAGTTCTACAGATACGACTGTGATAATAAGAAAGGAAGCTGTGATACCCCTGTGCCGTCCAAGCAGCTGTGATATGATTGTTGTTATTGTTTTGATGTTATGGTAGGAACGGGCCCGTGAGTAATAATGTAAGCTAGCTTAAGTTTTTAAAATGTCGTAATAGTAAATAATTGTAATTGCTACCGATTTGGGTTTTGAGTGTTTGTGTTTTGGGTAATAGTTAGCCGTGCAGCACACACTGAGAGTCAGTGGTGCTCAAACTGTTTCAATTTTACCATTTTGAATTCACCTAACAAAATAAGTACACGGAAAATAATAAAAAGGTAAAATTTACCGAGTTAGCAAAGGTGAAGAACGCTCGTGAAAGCCAAAAAGGTAACTTCTACCTCTTCGAGGTGAAACTCACCTCACAGCGAGGTAAACTTTACCTGAATCGAGGTTGGAAAAAAGGTACAATTCACCGAGAAAAAAGGTGAATCCAAAAAAGGTAAATCTTACCTCGTAGCGAGGTGAAGTTCACCTGAATTGAGCTCAATAAAAAAGTATAATTCACCTAGAAAAAAAGGTAAATCCAAATAAGGTAAAACTTAGGGCAGAAACACAGTGCACGCGAGCGAGCGAGCGAGCGATTTTTGAATGAACCTGAAAGGAATTTCGCGCGAACATTTTTCAGGATCGTTCACAGTGCACGCGACGAACGGGATGCGATTTACACTGAGAAAAAATTTTCTGGATAGGAAAGAAAATAATATTTATGTAAATCAATTTATAGGGAATTGAAAGAATGATTTTTAAGAGGTTATTTTTGTTTAAATCATTTTGAAATAATTCGTATGTGACATTCAATTAAAATTTTCAACAGCGTCATAAAACCATTCAATTATTTTTATTGCCGAATCCACAAACCGGAGTTTTCATCGCTATCAGCGCCGGCGACTTTCACTGACGTCAAATCATGTTGACCCGACAAATCCACGTCACGTGACTCGCAGAATAAGCACCAAAGATTTTATTTCAGAAGCACTTTAATGTAAGATAATTTTTTTCTAGAGTCATATTTATTATTTAATTTTATCGTTATTCTTGCTCATGTTACAGATTGAACAAGTAAAATTTACCTTTTTCTGGATATAAATGTTCTGTGCTCAGCAGTTGAGTGTTTTCTTTGGTTACAGATGTTAGGATGCTATAAATTTCTCTAGGAGTTTTCATTGTGAGTCCAAGCAACTGATTTTGATCTGGCAGCTGCGTTTCTTTTCCAGTCGACATATTTTGAACTGTATAATCATGATTATAGTAATTTGAGATGAAGGCCCGAATAGGATTGTATCGTGAAAAAACAATGAATTCCATATTCACAGACCATAAATTGTATGGTTTACACAATGATTATGATCGTCCTCGATACCGTGAATGCACATTGAAGTTCATATTTTTCGACCATACATTTCACCGTTTTGACGAAAATAACCATGAAAAAGGGGTATTGTTATGCAGCGTGACCATGAAAAAAATGGCGATTTTCCATATATTGAAAAGCTGAAAAATATGATATTCATGGTTCTTTCAGCTTCCAGTTTTTCACAATAGAACCTTAAAAATATGATGATTTTTATTGTTTACCCACTGAAATAAAAATCTGTGTACACGTTGAGATTTGTTTACTTGTTTTTTGGTTTTGTCATCATTTTTGCAGATTAATTAAACTGAAAACAAATAATTTGTTTCAAAGTTTTATTAACACTTACTCGTAACACTTCACACACTTAATCACTCGTTGATCACGTTTAGGCCAGAGACTCGGACTTCCATCCTGTATAGAGACTCTCGGCATCCATCAGTTTAATTCCAATAAAGCTTCCCTCGTCGGAATTTGGAACTGCGGAATTACACGTCAGCTTCTAGAAAGAATGGGATTTTATCAGATTATTAGTCAATATAAATATGCTATAAAAGTACTTACCATCACCACCGCAGATGGGCCCATCACGTCCGATTCGTCATCATATCCGCAAAAAAATCCTAATTTTCCCGGATTAAGTAGTTCCGATCAAAAAATTAACCCGCACAAGAGAAAACTTCCGCAGAAAACGCGCGTAAATTAGCTTCGACACGGTTAATTGTAAATGTGTAGAAATAGCAAAAGTTAAAGTACGTTTGGATTTACATTTTACCATGAAGTACACTGTAACAATAATAATCACAAGAAAATGATAGTGATACCGTACTTCTGTCATTTTCGGCAACTATGAAGTATTTTGTGACTTTGTAAATTATGGTGATTTCATAATTAAAACCGGTTGAAAGATATTTAGAAACTACACACTCATTTGGCGGAACACCTGAAAGTTGTAAAATTGACCCGTTTTTACGAACCTGCATTATCTGTCAAATAACGGGTCAATTTGTCGGGTCAATATTACACATTATTTCGAAAAGCCCGGGTACGCATCACGACGGGTAGTTTTATGTGTTGTCAAATTTTGAACCGTTTTGTTGCAAGTCCGCTGGACTGTTTGGAGGAGGATTTTAGTAAGTATTTTAATATTATCGTCAAAATAGTTTCGTTTCTAATACATTTGTATGATTCTCTTCACAGACTTTGCGTGGGCACATGAGGAGGGTTCCGATTCCGAACCAGAAATGCTTCGTGATAAACTATGCTGGTAAATGGTAAGCATTTTACTACGAATAAATTATTAAACCATCAATTAACAATCAATTATTCGCTCAACAGGTTGCCCTGTGACCACAAGCTGCGGAAATCATCATGCTTCGGAAAATGCTGAAATCGAGCGGTAGTATGTTAAAAATGTTAAGTTTAAAGTGAAGAAATAAAGTATGCTTTGTTTGAAAATATGTCATTTCATTTTCATTTTGTATTCCTTGCATGCAACGTTCCTTGTCGCTTGAAACTGCTCACATCTTCACAGAGCGCAAGCGTTTCAAATAATGTGTAAATTTGACCCGACGATATGACGTATAGCCTATGTACCCTATAAGGGGTACAAGGCCTGTACACCAAAAAGGAGTTAACCCAGTCTTATCCGATAACGGATCAAAACTACACTATAAGGGGTTGCGCCAGATGAGTGTGTACGATGAAATTGATTTTTTTTTTTTTTTTTGTAAATCTTTATTTGAAACGGCTCATACCTTCAGGTTTTAAGGAGCCAAACTCGTTTTTTGGTTTTACAATGTTTTGCTTAGCTTAACACTTATTTTAAAGAGAAAGAAGATAGTAAAGGGAAATATGAAAATAAAAAGAATTATAGACGAAGATCTATAGCTTTAAGAAAAAGATAGATTTCGAACATGTAGTCCAAATCCAACAGAGCTAGTACATCTCTCACTGGGACGTTAGGTGATTTTCCTCGGGCCCGAAGGGAGTCTATTAAATTCGTTCTGGCGACAAGATGGACCTCACACGACCAGACAATATGCTCGATGTCATGGTAACCTAGACCACATTCGCATAAATTGCTGCCAGCAATATTTAAACGATAGAGTACCGCATTCATGGAATAATGATTGGACATGAGACGGGAAAATATACGAATAAAATCCCGACTCAGATCCAATCTATTAAACCAGGGTTTGAGGCTTACCTTTGGGATAATCGAGTGGAACCACCGACCCTGCTCATCCTCGTCCCATTTGCGCTGCCAGTTGACAAGAGAGTTTCTTCGAACCAAATAGTAAAATTCGCTGAAGACGATTTCACGTTGATACGTGTCGCCTTCCATCGCTCCCACCTTTGCCAGAGAGTCTGCCTTCTCATTACCCTCTATCGAGCAATGAGAGGGAACCCAAACAAAGGTGATGGTAAAGCGACGTTTTGATAAAGCACTCAAATTATTTCGTATCTTCTCGAGGAAGTACGGCGAGTGCTTTCCCGGTTTTATTGAACGGATTGCTTCAACAGAACTGAGGCTGTCCGTTATAATATAGTAGTGTCCTACTGGTCTTGAAACGACGCTATCCAACGCCCAGTAAATGGCTCCTAACTCTGCGATGTAAACCGAGCATGGTGGATGAAGGTTATATGAGGCGGAAGCTATTTCGTTGAACACTCCAAATCCCGTTGATTCCTCTATTAGCGATCCATCTGTAAAGTACATTTTGTCAGCATCGACGTGTCTATATTTAGCTTCGAAAATTCTTGGAATCAAAAGTGGACGATGCGAATCAGGGATTCCACGAATTTCTTGCTGCATAGACAAATCAAACTGGACAGAAGAGATGTCGTAGTCTGGGATGTAAACACGAGTTGGAGAATATGAAGAAGGATTAACTTGCATGGTCATGAAGACATGGTATATAGACATGAATCTGGTGTGAGGATTTTGCTCAAGTAGCCTTTCAAAATTTTCGATCACCAATGGGTTCATGACCTCACACCTGATGAGGAACCGGAGTGATAATAAATTGAATCGATCTTTAAGTGGGAGTATGCCTGCCAAAACTTCGAGACTCATATTATGCGTTGAGGGCATACAGCCCAAAGCGATGCGGAGACAACGATATTGGATACGCTCGAGTTTGATGAGGTGAGTTTTAGCAGCAGCCTGGAAACATAAGCTACCATATTCCATAACTGAGAGAACTGTTGTTCGATACAATTTTAAAAGATCTTCTGGATGGGCTCCCCACCAGGTGCCAGTGATTGATCGGAGAAAATTGATTCTTTTTTGGCATTTTCCTTTCAGATACTCAATGTGGGCTCTCCAGGTACACTTGGAATCAAACCAAACCCCAAGATACTTAAAACACCTTGATTGAATGATCGTTCTGCCTAGAAGTTGAAGCTTAGGTTGAGCAGGTCTATGTTTCTTAGAGAAAACAACCATCTCCGTTTTCTGTGGAGAAAACTCGATCCCAAGCCCCAAAGCCCAGGAAGACAATCTGTCTAAAGTATCTTGTAAAGGCCCGTGCAGATGTGACTCAGTATCACCTGTTACGGATACTACGCCATCATCTGCAAGTTGTCTTAAAGTGCAGCCTTCAGAGAGACAACTGTCGATGTCGCTTACGTAGAAGTTATACAAAAGAGGACTCAAACATGAACCCTGCGGGAGGCCCATGTAAGAGGTCCTTCTAATAGCAAGATCCCCGTGAGCAAAGTTCAAATGTTTCTCACAAAGCAAGCTGTATAAGATGTTGTTCAATAGAGGAGGCAGACCCCGGGAGTGCAACTTGTCTGACAAAACCTCTATTGAGACTGCATCAAAAGCTCCCTTTATGTCTAGAAACACTGAAGCCATTTGCTCACGTTTTGCGTACGCCATTTGTATCTCTGAAGACAGCAAAGCAAGACAATCGTTTGTCCCTTTGCCCCTTCGAAACCCAAATTGAGTATCTGAAAGGAGACCATTTGTTTCCACCCATTTATCCAATCGGAACAAAATCATTTTCTCCATCAATTTCCGAATGCAAGACAACATCGCTATTGGACGGTACGAATTCGCATCGGACGCTGGTTTTCCAGGCTTTTGGATAGCGATAACTTTCACTTGTCTCCACTCTTGGGGAACGATGTTGTTCTCCAAGAATTGATTAAATAAATTTAACAAGCGAAATTTTGCGGCGTCCGGAAGGTTTTTCAACAAGTTAAATTTGATTTGATCAATTCCCGGAGCTGAATTGTTACAAGAGAGGAGAGCAAGTGAGAATTCCGTCATTGAAAAGCTGGAATCCAGATCGCATCTGTTCGGAGACACACTTCGTATGATTTTTTGCACAGGTGTGGAATCTGGACAGATTTTCCGTGCAAAATTGAAAATCCATTTATGCGAATGTTCTTCATTTTCGTTCGTGGAAGAACGATTACGCATGCTGCGTGCCACATTCCACAAAGTGCTTAAGGATGTTTCCCGCGACAAACCTCCCACAAAATTACGCCAATGCGCACGTTTTTTTCCCTTGATCAGGTTTTTAAATTGCTGCTCAAGACAAAAATACGCGTTGAAGTTATCCAGGGTTCCGTGTTTCCGAAAAGCTTTAAAGGCGTTCGATTTATCCACGTAAAGTTTAGTACACTGACTGTCCCACCATGGATTGGGAGGCCTTCGGCGAACAGATGGATCTGGGATGGGTTTCGTTTGAGATTCGACTGCACTATCATGAATCAAGCGAGCAAGAAAAGTATATTCCTCCAATGGAGGTAATACCGCCACAGAATTGATGGTTGAAATAACTGTGTCCGAGTACTTTTTCCAGTCGATGTGTCTTGTTAGGTCGTATGCCATGTTTGATGAATTTGAAGTGTTGACACCATTGGTGATTGAAATTTTGATAGGCAGGTGATCACTACCATTGGGATCGGGGATTACCTTCCACTGGCAATCCAATGATAGAGAATTTGAGCAGAGTGAGAGGTCAATTGCACTTTGTCTTGCAGGGGGTCTAGGCACCCGTGTTTTTTCACCCGTGTTCAAAACTGTTAAATTGAAACTGTCACAAATGTCATAAATAAGAGTAGAACGACTATCGTCAGTTTGTTCTCCCCAGACAGTTCCATGCGAATTAAAATCACCCAGGATCAACCTTGGCTCAGGCAAAACTGAACACAGGTCCTCTAGGTGATTTCGATCCACTGCAACTCTCTGAGGCCAGTACAAACTGACAACACATAAGTCCTTACCTCTTATAGTTGTATGACATGCAACAGCTTCAATTCCGCCTGATAAAGGAAGGTGAATCCTGTAAAAGGAGTGACGCTTATTGATCCCCAAAAGCACCCCTCCATAAGAATCTTCACGATCTAGACGGACAACATTAAAATCGTGGAATAAGATGCTGGATTGAGAAGATAACCAAGTTTCTGACAACGCAAAGATGTCGCAATTTGTATCATGAAGTAGAAATTTGAACGGATCCAGTTTAGGGATAATACTACGACAATTCCACTGTAAGACAGTGATATCTCCGACCTCTCGGCGTAAATTAGCCATCGAGAGAGATAAACACTGAAAGAATGGGCCAAGTTTGCATCAACTGCTTTAAAAATGTCTTTACTATAGGAAGCATCGCAGAAACGATGCCTCTTATCGATTCAGATACGTTGAAAAACGATAATATTCCATTTAAGATGTCACTCAACTTAAAAAATCCCGATTGAGTCGATGGATCAGTCGAGACTGCGGTAGATTTTGGGGTTTTAGAACTCCCCGCTGCTTCTGGTTTATTCAGGGGTACGAAATTCATGGAGAATCCTGGCGGGACTGCTTTATCTTTTCCTGAAGTAGATGGTTTTTGTCGACCGTCGATTGTGGAACTAACTGTAGGTATTTTTTTTGGAATTTTAGAGATCTTTGGAGCTGGTTTAGAGCGTTTTCGGGAGTTGGCACTAAAAACAATAGGATGATCTTCATCAGTCGTGTCAGTATCTCCATTGTCAACTGGCAGCACTGAAAAAATATTACTAGGCTGAGGCTGAGCCGGGGGAGAAGCGCTCTTCAAAATAGCGGCGTAAGAACGATTTGATCGTTCTTTCAAAGAGCGCCTCTCCTTATCCCAGCGACTCTTAAACGCCTCGCACACAGAGATATCATGAGGAGAGCCCCCGCAATAGATACATTTCTGCTCTATTGCTGAGCACGCTCCTTCCTCATGCTCCTCTCCGCAACGAGAGCACCGTGCTTTATTGCAACAATGGGACTCGGTATGGCCCAATTTGATGCACCTTTTGCAACTCATTGGGCGAGGCACAAAGAGTCGCACAGGAAGCCTCAACATTCCGTCAATCAAGACGTAGTGAGGGAGGGCGGTTCCCGCGAAGGTAACACGAAATGAGGCTGAAGGCGAATACCCTTTAACTCCATTTACGACGTTGGCAGTTTTAAGTTGACGACAATCCAAGATTTCGGCCGAAGCCGAATCAAGGCCTTTAAACTTACCAACGCCCTTGGATTTAATGTAGTCTTCCTCCAGACTCATTTCTGTTATCACGCCCTCGATCTCTACGTTTCGAGACGGAATGAAAATATGGTACTCTAGCTTAAAGAAATTGCTGACAACAATTTCATTGGCAGCTTTCCGGTCGGCCACAACAACGCGCAACTTGTCTGGTCGCACCTTAGTTATGCTGGTCACGGAGGTCCACCTCGCCAGATCTTTTGTGATCTGTACCACATTGAGGCGTTTTCCATCTTTTTTGGGCCGGATGAAGACCACCCAAGGACCAGAAAAAGTTATACCATCCGTGTAGGTTCGGAGCCGGGTTGTTTTATCTTCAATTCTAGATGATGGAGAACTCTCAATCATCCGAGAATGGTCTGCATTTGAAGGACCCGCTTCATCTGAATCCTCCAAATGCACCTCATTCTCGTAGATGTCATCTTCATCATCTACAGTTGCCGATTGAAACCCCCCGCCCTCGCTCATATTTTTCGACGGGGACGCGAACGCCTTCCGTTTTTAAAATATGAGCAAGGCTCACAATGCCCGAAATAAACAAAAGAGAAAAAATAGAAATAGAAAAAGATGAAAAAAGAAGAAAAACTCACAAGCTTAGCACGAATTTATGTCCGTAATCAATTAACTCCAACCACGTGGTCCTCTACCAAAGTAAGATGGCGACGTCTGAGAGCACGGCCAATCGAATTTTGGGCCGTTTGTGTTCCTCGGTTTCAGCAATCAGCACCGTATTCCCCGAATAGTTGCCCTGGCGGTGTCCAAATCCGGATATGTAGGGCAGCAAGACGTTCTCGGTTCAGGATGATGGCCTTGGAAGATGGCGACGGTAAAGCAATCAGTTGCTGTGGACCAATCTATCGACTTCTCAATAGTATCAATTTTCTTCGCTTCGCTGGAGTTCGGCAATTGACGACCGAATCAGTAGGAAACTAATAATCCGCGTGGGAAACTTACACTTTAAACAGCACACTTTGATTTGACGATAGTAAAAAGCACAAATCGATCGCTGCAGCGGTAAGAAAATGCGTCCGCACTGGTCGAATGACTGATGTAGAATGATGAAATTGATTGTTAAATTGAAAATCATTGTTCAGTTATCTTAATACCATGGTTCTTGCTATTCGGGTTGTTATTTAAAAATCTAGATTTTTGATAAATCATCATTTTTAGGGACAAAAAATGCTACAATCTATTATCTAATGATGTTTCAAAAAGTTATAATTATTATAAAAAGCTCATCATAGGAAAAATCTAGATTTTTAATATATCATTAATTTTTATGGACGAAAAATTATAGTTGATGATGGTGAAATGTTAGATTGAAAATCTAGTTTTAAGTTTATGAAATACCAACAAAATATTTTGAAATTCTTTTCTAAATTTTACTCATGCTGTTGAACCTTGAGTTGAGTTTAACGTCGCATCCAATAATAATTTCCAATCCATTTTTTTTTAATTCATTTATTATGCTTCACTAATATTGTACATATTATAACCCTTTTACCGAACAAATACATATCAGTTTTAATCTATTTGTGCATTTTAATTAATCTCCAAAAACGCTTTTTTATTTTCACATTTTTATTCTATATTGGAACAATTTTGAAAAACAGTCTAGTTGACATCACTGCCTACAACACAAAAAAAACGAAAAAAACAAGTCTTCGTTTTTCGCGTTCCAAAGTCAAGCCCCCGTACTGGTACCAGCACCAATAAGTTTCCTCCGATTGTGGATTTTCGGACGGAAATCAGCAGCCACAAACCGGATTTCGAGGGCAAAAAGGAACTTTTTCCAGCGATGTTCGCAACAGGTAAATTGATTTATAAACATTAACAATAACAAACATTTAAAAAGTAGTATTTTTTTCAGAAAAATTTTCGCTGGAAGAGCAATGCGTCACGCCGAAAAAGGTCAAGATTCTGGACCCAGCAGCTGCGTCAACGTTCCGCCCGTATGTCGGAAATCAGACCTGGTGGAGGAGCTGATAAAAATAAATTTAATCCTCCAGTCGGAAGGATATGGAGTGGTCCTAAATTAGCACTCGCCGTTCCAGGAGGATCCCTTTTCCGTTGGATCACAGATCCGGTGTTGGTTGCAAGGTAAAGTTGTGGAAATCATGATTATTGTAAGTGCGTTATTCTATCATAAATGTGAATCAAATGTTTAATAAATACCAATAAATTTTACAAAATCTGAAATTTCTTTATAATTTTTCATGAATAAGAAAACTTTCTTTTGTGTGTGTGCGTCTTCCATTCCCCTACGATTCAGTATACGATACGTAAAACGTTGGAAGAACGTCATATTGGATCGTAATACAACTTATACTGTAAATGTTCAGTTACAAGGGAACTTTAAGAATAACTGTTACTTAAACAGTTTGATGACCGAAATACGCTTTCTATGAGCGGTTTTCGTAAGTTATCTCAACTGTTTGCAGAACAGTTCTTCCATATAAGAGTTTTAACAGTTTTAAACAGTAACATAACTTAACGCCATATTCAACAGACCGTCGTTTTGGAATTCAAGATAAGTGCAATGTTTTTTATGGTTCCAGATATCATCTTCTAAACGTTTTTTTACACTATTTCGAATCGTTTTATAACTATTACTGGAATTGTTCTGTTACAATATTTTCGTATTCGGGCTGGGAAGTTGATAGATGCAAAATCCGGCACAATGCGAGCGGCACCCTTGCTGATGGTACTGATGCTGATTTCCATCGGATACGGAGGGATTATGACGAAATCCTGGCGATAAGTGGGTAAAGAGGTAAAAAAACTGGAAAGCAACGGTTGTACTGTTTTCTGTTAGATAAATTTTCTTACCTGATTCTAAGGAATCCAAAAGGCTGTAGTTTTTCGTGGCGTTTGGCGGCCATGCTTACAAAGAACTAAAATTTTCGGCAGCTTTGCATGAAAGAACATCCCGCATACTAAAAAACTATATCTCAAACAGTATATACGATTCATCTACAGCTTCAGAAAAAGTGATTTTTAGTGTAAACGTAGCTGTTCTATTAAACTTTACTTCGACCAAAAATTTGAACGATAAAAACGAAACATGAACCTTTATGTGAAAAAGTGATGGTATCTGTAAAGGTGATAGAATGGTATGAACCATTTCCTTCAATTTTCCTGTAATCGTAAAAATTATCTCGAACCGTTAACCTTACCGTTCAAACTTAAACTTCAAAAATGAGCGGAACGCCGGTCAGAGATGCCAGGTAGTTTTACAAAACATCAGTGAGTAGTTATGAGAATATCTCTTATATTTTTTTATATTCTGATACGATTCTATAAAGTTTCGAAGACAATAATTTATCTTGGAGGCATGCATAAACATCATACTAAACGAGGTTTAGCCCACGCTCTCCGCGATGCGTTTAAAAAAGCTTTAAGTGAAATTATGCACGGTTATTACGAGTGATTCTTTGCGAATCCATCTGGACTGAATTACAATTTTAGTTAATTTGTGATCCCTAAAACATTCTTAAATTACTACCCATAATCATTCTGATCATATAAAATATTTACCTTTGAATTTTACATCTCAATATCTATACAAATATAGATAAAACATTGAACCTGGCACCACTGATGTAGACTTTGTTTTGGTTGTCAAACGTAAAGCAAGAAAAAATCGGTGTGGTCTTCTCGTTTCATCATTCATTTCATCATTTCATCACCACAAAATCATGGCATCGATATTGCGGGCCACCAAATTTGTCCGCTATTTCGCCGGATTCGCGAGGAACATAGATTTCAACACAGTCCGGAAGACGGAAGGAAGTTTTATTCAGCAGTCGCAATGTTCTGTGAGGTAAGTTCGAAAAATTCTCCATTTATGTGGGTGCCGCTTTGCGGCACGTTTTTATTTACAAATTCATGTTACGCAACAGATTATAATATCAGTAATTAATTTTTTTGCTCATTTTTCTACTGAGTGTTTAATTGCACTGTTTTTATTTTGCCTTTCCAGCGGTTATGCTACATCTGCCGCTAGTTTCAGTCAGGGACTCGACCGATCTTTGAAGCGGCTGGATGAAGATGTAAAATGCTCTGGAAGAAACGCCGAGATCTGGAAGATGTTCCGGAGGAAATCCGTATCTTCCAGCGCTCAATCTTGACTGGTTATTCGTTGTTGCGGTATGTTAAACGCGGTTTTTTAAGAATCACTTAAGCAGAAATTTTTGAAATTCTCATTGCAGAAAACCTAGAGGAGCTTCCCGAGGTGCGTACAGCTCTGGTTCAGGAGTAATGGGAAACATTGAACAGCTTGAACGTAGCAATGGACATTTCCCACTACAACGCCCTTCTTCGGGTGTATTTGGATAATGAGCACTCTGTAGGGACCACTGGATACGACACACTCCTTCTCGCCAACGGAACAAGGGCGTTGAACTGAATCGGGTAACCTATCAGCGATTGATTTCGCGCTACTGCCAAGAGGGAGACATCGAGGGAGCAAACAAGATTCTGGAATTCCTGCGAGAGAAGCAGCATGAATGCGTTTTCAACGTTGCATAAAATTAGGCAAATTAGTTGGTAACATTAAACGATATTCAATAAAATGTTGAAACTAGAAAACAATTTCTATTTTTATCCGAAAATCTCCCAATACATTAAAAATATTGCGTTTGTGTGCGTGCTCTTTTCATGAACGATTCCTAAAACGGTTTGAATAATGTTGGAATAAAATAAAGTCAAATCGTTACACAACCATTGACGTAAGCGTTTAATAATGAGAGCTCCTCGAAAAAACTATAACGATGACCATCCGATGATCTAAATACACTTTCAGCAATCGGTTTTTAAACCTAACATGGACTGCAAGTAGAACGGTTCGTCCATACAAATGTTTTAACGGTTATTAACAATTACATAACCTAACGACATATTTAAAATACTGTGAATTTGGAATTCACGTTTAAACTAATGTATTTCACGGTTTGAATAATCGTTTGCTAAACGTTTTTTTACACTTCATCAAATCATCGCTTTACTATTAAGGAAATCGTTTGGTAACAATCCTTATTTATGCGGGATGAGCCAGATGAACAAATCAGTGTTGTACAGGAGGGCAGTTCATCTAGTTTGCATAGCATAAGCATGAACTACATCAAGTGTAGATGTATGTGTGACAGAATTCAGTTGAAAGGTTTACAGCCATACAAATACATAGAAATATGACACTTGTGAATACACTGAGAAAAAAGTCTAGTAGAAGAATTATTAACTGGGCGTATTTCGCGCGATAGTACACGGAAAATAATAAAAAGGTAAAATTTACCGAGATAAAAAGGTGAACGCTCGTGAAAGCCAAAAAGGTAACTTCTACCTCTTCGAGGTGAAACTCACCTCACAGCGAGGTAAAGTTTACCTGAATTGAACTGGAAAAAAAGGTTCAATTCACCGAGAAAAAAGGTGAATCCAAAAAAGGTAAATCTTACCTCGTTGCGAGGTTAAGTTGACCTGGTTTGAGCTAAACAAAACGGTACAATTCTTCTCGAAAAAAGGTAACAATTTGCCGAACCCGTTTATTGAGGTTAAGCTGTTTTGTCATTCAGGAACAAGTTTTGTTGTGTGCCTAATATGTGAAAATCGGAATAGAATGGTAAGTGTTTTCTTAGATATCATTTAGTTGTGCTGGTTCTCGTCATAATACATTGCTTTTGTTTCAGATCGGCACCGGATGACGGTGTATTCCACGCCATCCTCCAGCCGGAAAAGTATTCACGCGACTGCTGCGAAGGATAATTTTCCGAATGGTATTTCGCGCGATAGTACACGGAAAATAATAAAAAGGTAAAATTTACCGAGATAAAAAGGTGAACGCTCGTGAAAGCCAAAAAGGTAACTTCTACCTCTTCGAGGTGAAACTCACCTCACAGCGAGGTAAAGTTTACCTGAATTGAACTGGAAAAAAGGTTCAATTCACCGAGAAAAAAGGTGAATCCAAAAAAGGTAAATCTTACCTCGTTGCGAGGTTAAGTTGACCTGGTTTGAGCTAAACAAAACGGTACAATTCTTCTCGAAAAAAGGTAACAATTTGCCGAACCCGTTTATTGAGGTTAAGCTGTTTTGTCATTCAGGAACAAGTTTTGTTGTGTGCCTAATATGTGAAAATCGGAATAGAATGGTAAGTGTTTTCTTAGATATCATTTAGTTGTGCTGGTTCTCGTCATAATACATTGCTTTTGTTTCAGATCGGCACCGGATGACGGTGTATTCCACGCCATCCTCCAGCCGGAAAAGCCGAACCTGACCGGATTAGTCGAACGGAGGGAATCATGAATGTACGCAACGCAGGAGGATTCAGCGACCATGGCGGCTCAGAAGAACGCGAAGCCGAATAACCAGTTCCTATTTATCTCCAATAAATATAATTTTTGAATGAATTTTGTATTTTGTTTATCCTTTGTACTTATTGAAGAAACCAATCAAACCAACCAGCATTTACCTTTTAAATCAGTAAATGGGAAAACGGTATTATTTACTATTTTGCTAGGTGAATGTGAAAATGGTAGAATTTACCTTTTTGCTAGGTGAATTGAAAAAAGGTAAAATTTACCTCGAAAGAGGGGTGGAAAAAATTCACCTCGCAAAAAGGTAAATTTTAACTTTTTTTTATTTTCCGTGTACGAATCGCGTCGCTTGCACTGTGAACGGTCTCACAGTTTTCAACGTGTTCAAATGAGGTGCGATCGCTCGCTCGCTCGCTCGCGTGCACTGTGTTTCTGCCCTTACCTCGTAGCGAGGTGTAATTGACCTGGATTTGGCTAAACAAAACGGTACACTCAGAAATTTAAAAAATATTAAAAATATTATGTTTTAATTACTCTGACATTTGACTGACATTAATATCCAGAAATATTAAAAAATAACAATTCCAGTTATTTAAATTTATGCACCCGAATAATTTCTTGGCGTGTAATGATCCAATGCATAAAATTTAATAACCGAAATATTATTTTGTTCAAACAAACGCTTTGTAATTTGTGCGTTTGAGTCCCAACTCAACGGGTATGAGCACGTGCTAGATTCTTCAGTTGCAAAATGCCGCTCAACTTGACTGCATGCAGATTCTATTCTTTTCGAATTTGTGAATCATCTTTGAAAAGGATGGAATCTATAGCAGAAAAGAATTTTTAAAGGGAAAGTGCATTTGTTTTGTATGCTATGGTCAATAATGCACATTGACCATAGAACTTATACGAAAATCAAACGATTTTCGTTTGCTTTTTCTGATTATTTCTGCTTTAAGCGTTTGCCTTTACGTCCCGGCTCAAACTTTTTTTTCTGACCACCAGATGTCGCTTCCATAACAATCATCCCATTTCTCAATGCATAAATTTTAATCGCAGAAATATTTCTCAGTGAGAAATATCCCAGTAATTACACCATGAGAAATATCCGTGTGCGTAAAGAGGGAGAAACGTGAAAATACCTAAAAATTAATTGTTTGATATTTTATTTATTTCTGAGTGACAATTCTTCTACACTGAAAATCGAAAATACCCAAACTTGAGAACTGCCACCCGCCAAACCGAAATTCTAGATTGACAACTTAAGTTTGTGAAAAAATCACAGCTTGCCAATACGCCAAGCTTGTCCTTCAAGCGGAGAACTGTTTTTTTGGGGGGTTTTTGTTGTAAGCGCATCTGATTCTGTTACCTCCATCGTGGTAGATTTAGGTTTGGGGGGTAAGTTCAAAGCGAAGAACTGTTTTTTTTGGGGGATAACTTTTATTCCCGCTTCGTTCGCAGAACGTCTCGCTTATATACGATGATGTAGCTACCTCTCTCAACAAATCTTCGGTGGTCGAGCGGTTAGCATCCTGAGATGGTAATCGCAGAGCCATTGCAGGTATGGGTGTGATTCCCGTACCTGCAGTAATTTTTTTATTTTGATTTCCATTTTATTGCGGTACCAGATTTTGGGGGATGAGTTCTCCTTTAAGAGCTTAACTTTGGGTTTTGCCTCCAATAGCCAAACCTGTACACTCAGAAATTTAAAAAATATTAAAAATATTATGTTTTAATTACACGCAGAAAAATTTATTGTAATATCAAACGAATTTGGAATGAAAATAATAAAAATTTTGGTTGGGAAAAAGCAGAAATATATTTTTGTTTATATCGATAAAAAAGACTACTTGGAAATGAACTTATCGTTTATTTTAGAGTAATATAGGCCCTTTTTGAAAATGAACCATAATATTGCCATGAAAATAACAAAATTTTGGGTAAAATTGAAAAAGGAATTTTGAAAGAAAATTCATTTTTTTGAATAAAAATTACAATTTTGTTTGTGGTTTTGAAAATAAAAGATTGATTTGTAATGATTCAATGTATTTCATATAAATTAAATAGATAATGTTAGTTGATATTTTCAGATTTAGATTATTATACAAATGATATTTTTATTTATGTTTCATTATTTATTACAATTTAAAACGGGGTTTCACTTCCAGTCCGCCTGGCTTGGGAGCAACACAATCTAAAACCGCCGATGCTGTTACTGGAAAGGCCAACTCTGGAAGCAGCTTTTCGTTCTTGACTTTCAAGAGTCAGCAATCTAGAATTACCGTCCATGCATGCCAGATCGACGGAATAAGTCCTATGGAGTTGGAGGTCGAGGTCTATCTGGAAAATAAATGATATTCATGGTCATTTAACTTGCTTTCAATTTTTATTTAAAAACTAACTAACCTTCCATGCAACAAATATGCGGGTAAAAGAGAACCAGTCGTTCTTTCTACCGCTCTTAAAGCCGGACTGTATTCCGGAACGCACCCACCAAGAATATGCGCCCCTTCGCGCCGGGTTCCGAACACTCCCAAACCGGAAAATTTTTCACAGCAGCTTCTGCTACAATGAATTCCATTTTCGTAGCGGCGTGTTCCAAATGCTTCCATTTTCCTGAATATTTGATTCTCGGTACCGGGGTTCTCTGCAAGTAAAATAAACTTATAAGATTGAAAAAAAATCAAGTTTCAGAATCTTACCGGTGACTGGCCCAGAAAAAACAGTAGTCCAGCTTTGTGCCACAAAGCTCGTCGGTCATCCTACTATTGTTTTGTTCAGTCGCGTGTTCAAATTTTTTGATATTTTTTTTTTCTTTTTTCATTTTCAACTTATCGTTTACACGTATGATGCATAAAACCGAATTTTGGTTTCAAACTAAACCAAATTTCATTTGGAAGTGATAAAAAATGTGTGTGCATAAATAACAAAATTTTGTTATTAATCACAATCGATTTGTCTGTGAAAGTTATCAAAAAATCTGCATTAAAAATATAAAATAAAATAACAAAACGTTTTGTTGAAACCATCCCCCATTCTTTTTCTGCGTGTACTCTGACATTTGACTGACATTAATATCCAGAAATATTAAAAAATAACAATTCCAGTTATTTAAATTTATGCACCCGAATAATTTCTTGGCGTGTAATGATCCAATGCATAAAATTTAATAACCGAAATATTATTTTGTTCAAACAAACGCTTTGTAATTTGTGCGTTTGAGTCCCAACTCAACGGGTATGAGCACGTGCTACACTCAGAAATAAATAAAATATCAAACAATTAAGTTTTAGGTATTTTCACGTTTCTCCCTCTTTACGCACAAGGATATTTCTCATGGTGTAATTACTGGGATATTACTCTCTGAGAAATATTTCTACGATTAAAATTTATGCATTGAGAAATGGGGGGATTGTTATGGAAGCGACATCTGGTGGTCAGAATAAAAAAGTTTGAGCCGGGACGTACAAGCAAACGCTTAAAGCAGAAATAATCAGAAAAAGCAAACGAAAATCGTTTGATTTTCGTATAAGCTCTATGGTCAATGTGCATTATTGACCATAGCATACAAAACAAATGCACTTTCCCTTTTATAATAAATTGCTGCTACTGATTCCATCCTTTTTGAAGATGATTCACATATTCGAAAAGAATGGAATCTGCATGCAGTCAAGTTGAGCGGCATTTTGCAACTGAAGAATCTAGCACGTGCTCATACCTGTTTAGTTGGGACTCAAACGCACAAATCACAAAGCGTTTGTTTGAACAAAATAATATCTCGGTTATTAAATTTTATGCATTGGATCATTAAACGCCAAGAAATTATTCGGGTGCATAAATTTAAATAATTGAAATAGTTATTTTTTAATATTTCTGGATATTAATGTAAGTCAAATGTCAGAGTAATTAAAACAAAACATTTTTAATAATTTTTAAATTTCTGAGTGTAGATTCTTCAGTTGCAAAATGCCGCTCAACTTGACTGCATGCAGATTCTATTCTTTTCGAATTTGTGAATCATCTTTGAAAAGGATGGAATCTATAGCAGAAAAGAATTTTTAAAGGGAAAGTGCATTTGTTTTGTATGCTATGGTCAATAATGCACATTGACCATAGAACTTATACGAAAATCAAACGATTTTCGTTTGCTTTTTCTGATTATTTCTGCTTTAAGCGTTTGCCTTTACGTCCCGGCTCAAACTTTTTTTTCTGACCACCAGATGTCGCTTCCATAACAATCATCCCATTTCTCAATGCATAAATTTTAATCGCAGAAATATTTCTCAGTGAGAAATATCCCAGTAATTACACCATGAGAAATATCCGTGTGCGTAAAGAGGGAGAAACGTGAAAATACCTAAAAATTAATTGTTTGATATTTTATTTATTTCTGAGTGTAGGGAGGGAGTTTCAGGCCGATGACATAGTGAATGCGATGCGATGCGAACCGGCGAATGCGAATCAATGCGGTGAACCACATTTAATGGAAATGTATGTGAATCGCGTAAACCTGACATAGTGAAACCAATGCGAATTTGCGATCAGACGCGACGAACCTGATTTGTGTTTGGTTCGCCGCTTTGCAATCGCTTTACACGCTAAGAAAATTTCAATCACCGTGGTCAATTAAATTCTTTTGATTTACTCGTAAGTTTAAATAAGAAAAATTAAAACTTTTGAAAAGTTTTGTTTTCAATTCATTTTTCATTTTAGATAATTTCTGTTGTGTCAGTGAAAATAAACCGGTTTTGCCAGGCCAATAAAATCGTCACCATCAGCGGAATTGATGAAACGGGGACAATATGATTTCTGCACATGTTCCCTGCAGTGTTCATGGTTCGGTTTTTGAGGCTCGACCAGCAGCTCCTAACATCCCTGGAAAATAGCCATCTCCTTCCGGCGCTGAGGAAACGTTTTTTTCTGCACCTCTTCCTGGCAGCGGTAGTGGTGACCAACAGTTCCTGGCGCATAGGAAAAGGCGCAATTACTCTAGCTGTCAGCGAGATCAACGTGAGTCTAGCGAGCCGCTTCGATCATCAAATCTGACGAGGCCCTCAGGCAAACATTCTTCCCGCTTTTTTTTGCAATGGTGGAAATTCTGTTGTGGTGCTCGCCAGCAGTTTCTGCCATCGTACTCCGACTTCAGCTGCCTGCTGCCTTCAAACCACCATATTGAAATCGTACTATACTTCTTACCTAACTCCTCCAACTCGTAACCTAAATCATTATGATAAGTAAAAAAATATGCTTTCTGAGGCAAACCGTAAAATAGTTTTAAAAAAATCGAAAAAGATTACAAAAAATGAGCGTGAAAATCATGAAACGGATTTGCGATCAAAAGCGGTCACTATGTCATAGATCGCAATTCGCTTTGTATTTCGCTAATTCGCTTTTCCGTAACAATTCGCATCGCATCGCATCGCATTCACTATGTCATCGGCCTCATTCGGGTTGGCGGAGAAAGTTCTCAAGTTTGGGTATTTTCGAGGTTCAGTGTAAAAAAAAGTAACTATTCGCCGAACCCGTTCATTGAGGTTAAGCTGTTTTGTCATTCCAGGAACAAGTTTTGCTTTGTGCCTAATATGTGAAAATCGGAATAGAATGGTAAGTGTTCTTAAATATCATTTCGTTGTGCTGGTTCTCGTCATAATACTATTGATTTTGTTTCAGATCGGCCCATAGAGCTTTGAGGTGTATTCCACGTCATCCTCTAGCCGGAAAAGCCGAACCTGACCGGATTAGTCGAACGGAGCAGGCCGCAACGCAGGTGGATTCATCGGCCATAGCGGCTCAGAAGAACGCGAAGCCGAATTACCAGTCCCTATTTATCTCCAATAAATATCATTTTTGAAAGAATTTTGTATTTTTTTAATTCTCATTGAAGAAAACAATCAAACCAACCAGCATTTACCTTTTAAATCTGTAAATGGGAAAACGGTATTATTTACTATTTTGCTAGGTGAATGCGAAAAAGGTGAAATTTACCTTTTTGCTAGGTAAATTGAAAAAAAGGTAAAATTTACCTTTTTGTTAGGTGAATGAAAAAAAGGTAAAATTTACCTCGAAAGAGGGGTTGTTACATTTGAATTTTGATTAATTTTGAGCAAGGATATGAGAGAGCAATTTAGGCAACAAGTTTGATTCAATAACCCACCCGTTGCATAAAACAATACGAGCGTGTTGGTTTTTAACCAAAACTGAGAATCAATAAAAAATGTGCAAAGTAAAAACCCATTTTGGGGGAAACTTTACTAAGCGTGCAAATGAGCGGTAAACGTCACTGCAGTTTCCGCACAATAGAGTTGTTTTTGACATTTCTTACACACACTTGCTGAGCGTGTACAGATGAGACGGGACAATTAACCTCAAAAACTCTCGGTACAAAAAACGGGCAGTCAGTCGACGCACATGGTCGTTTTTGAGGTTAATTGTCCCAAAACTGAAAAGTGTTGGTGAAACAACCAGCATAATTTCACGAACACTCCCAGCGACAAATAGGACTATAGTCAAGTGTGGTGCTCGAAACCGGACGCACCAGAACAGTGCTCGTCGGGCTAAAAGCCTTTTAAAGGTGACGGATCCGGATAGTGCGGAGAACGGATATTCTCAGGCTCAGGTAGGTGCCTTTTGTGATCCTAGAGGAATCACCTAACCCCGGATTTATCGCCACAGGCCACAAAGGCACGGACAACAAATCCGAGGCACGTGCCAAGATCCCAAACAAGACCGGACCAGCACCAGCAACATCAGGTCGGAAGAAACGAAGCCACGAGGAAAGTCAACTCGAAAAGGGTCGCCCAAAGCGTGAGTTTCTATGAAAATCAAGGTGGCAAAATACCTAACGAGATTTTTCTTCAGGGCCCTTTTTTGGTTCCGGCATATTTTGCTCCACATCTCGGCACGTGTTCATGTTGCTGCGCACCCATTGGTATCGGCTCCAACCTTTTTTCTTTCCGGCACAAAACGAGCTCCGAACTCTTCCGAAACTGCACGGCACAGACAGCGCCATCTGTGTTTTCAACCACATACTAGACGGAAATTTTTTTTTAACTTCGTTTCGTCCACGGTCCGGATCACAGCATTGTCCATCGAAACACAGGATCGAATCGCCGCCCATCCTCTGTCGAATGAGCCATTCCTGGCTTGGATCACGCGCTAGGGTCGAGACTTTTGATCGCGGTAAGATGAAGCCATTGACGAGAACGATTGTCGCGACGTTGGAACAGCACTGGACTGACACCCACCGTCTGCATCCGGGGAAGGAGAACTCGGGATTTTTGCTCCGCATCCACATGGACAGCAGGCGCGGCACACCTGATGTACCAGCTGTTTCACCGAAAAGCCAACAGAAGCGGCGATCGTGGCACAGATGGCCACTCCATCATCGCCGGCTTCGGAGCCAGCAGCTGTTGAACGTGAGCCGTAAGTGAAAATTTTACGCTACTACACTCCAACCAAAAATGACCGGAGTAATCGGGCGATGGGTGGGAGATAATAAAATGTTGCCGATATAGAAAATTAACATAATTAAACCAATCATTTATTTTGTGGCGATGACCTTCAAGAATCTCCATAACAAATGGCGCCCAACAAAAACGAACCGCATTATTTTGTTCGTCAAATTAAAATATCATTAGTTTTAAAATGATATTATGATTTTGTAATTTTGTAACAGTTATCTAATAAATGCTACTGTTATGATTTTTGATTATTATCGCTCAAGTTATAGTATCGTATCAAGTTTTTTGTAATCTGTAAGTCCACTTATTGTTAAATTATCTGGTTTTTGTGATCCAAATAAATAATCATGAACAAACAAATTGAATTGTATCATCTTAATGATGAGGAGATGGAATATGAATTGGCCTTGCGCCATGTTACAAATCTAGCCCCATGCTCTAGAAGAGCTAGGGTGGTCAAGTTAAAAGCACTTGTCCAAGAGGACACCCTTAGAGACACCATTTATGTTAATTCGGAACACGTAATGTCGCCGGAATTGAACATCGAGGTCTGCCAGAGGGCAGTTGTAGAATTGAGGAATCATGTTGATTTAGCCACGCAGAATAGAAATGCCGATCAAATGGCTTGCGCGAAATCGAGATTGCTTCATTACCGGCAAAGATTATCACTGATTCCAGTGGTCGCGAGTTTAGAGGAAACGCGTAGGGTCGTGTGTGAGCTGGTAGACACGCTGCTAGCTCAGATAGAGTGCGTGAACAGTGCAGTCAATATGGTGCTAAGTGAAACGGAAAACACTAGTCTTTCTTCTAGTGTCCCGACCATCCAGGCAGAGAACAGTAGCAGTAGGGATGCCTGCGATGCGTTGACGATTCCACCGAGGCCACAAGCAGCCGGAAATGAAGAAGGAGCACGAGCACGGATGCAA